>NC_080546.1:4813519-5078519 GCF_028640845.1 Ahaetulla prasina | reverse complement strand
TTCTTTCTTTCTTCCTTCCTTTCTTCCTTCCTTCCTTCCTTCCTTCCTTCCTTTCTTCCTTCCTTCCTTCCTTCCTTCCTTCCTTCCTTCCTTCCTTCCTTCCTTTTAGTATTTTGTTGATTTCCCACACTTATTTTCTTTTTACGGAGCTGCTGGCTTGTTATAACCTCGACGAGTTAAGTTTGATGCTTCGGGCCACTTACTCCTACTTGCAACCTCCTCGTTTGCACACACACACACACCCTTTCCACCCCCCCTTCCCCCTCCCCGAAGTCGGGGAAAGTTTGTTAAACTTCATTGCTCGTTTGTTGTGAAAACCCCCGTGAGTTTTCTTTCCCTGTTTTTTTTTTTTTTTTTGGTCAAGGGATTTCCAGAAGGGGGAACAGATAATGCAAAGTGATCCCTCAAACCACAGGACTTGCTAGAAGCTGCCATGCTTAGCGTGATTAAACAACCTAGCAAATTCAACTGGATGGGTGTGTGTGTTTTTTTTTCTGCTTGCGTAGAGAGAAGCTTTCTACAGAGTGAAACTCCACTGACAAGCATTTTGTCTTCAGTTGCAGAACTGGGATGTCAGCCACCACCTTCTGACAACTGAAGAAAGATAAAAGGTTTAAAAATGATAGCGGGCGCGCTGCTGTGATTCATAATATAACTCAGTTTCTGGTTTTCAGCAAGCTAGGGGAACGGGGCCGAGTTTTTAGCTTCGATTCTGGTTTGGTTAAATCTATAGGACTTAGAAAAGATCTGGTCTTTAGTCGAACAAATTTGTGTATATATATATATATGTGTGTGTGTGTGTGTGTGTGTGTGTGTATATACAATTTGTGTGTGTGTGTGTGTGTGTGTGTAGGTCTTTGGTTGTTCCGGTTTTCTCCCGTGTAAAATTTTACACGGGAGAAAACCCGAACAACCAAAGACCTACATACAAACACCCGTGAAAACCTCAGAAAACAAATATATATAATCCCTAAACACAATTATACACAATTTTGGTAGTTTGGCCTTCCAAAGGAAAGAAAGAAATATATATTTCTTTCTTTCCTTTGGAAGGCCAAATTACCAAAATTGTGTATAATTTAGGGACCAGGAGCGTTTAGCTAAGGGTTTAGAATTAGGATACCAATTTTAGCAATGGGACGCGTTGGCTCAGTGGCTAAGATGCTGAGCTTGTCGATCAGAAAGGTTGGCAGTTCAGCAGTTCGAAGCCCTAGCGCCGCGTAATGGGCTGAGCTCCCGTGACTTGTCCCAGCTTCTGCCAACCTAGCAGTTCGAAAGCAGGTAAAAAAAAATGCAAGTAGAAAAATAGGGACCACCTTTGGTGGGAAGGCAACAGCGTTCCGTGCGCCTTTGGCGTTGAGTCATGCCGGCCACATGACCACGGAGACGTCTTCGGACAGCGCTGGCTCTTCGGCTTTGAAACGGAGATGAGCACCGCCCTCTAGAGGCAGGAACGACTAGCACACGTGTACGAGGGGAACCTTTACCTTTGCCTTGCAGGATTGCTGTTCTTTGGTTTTGGCTTCCTGTTTGTGAAACAAATTTGCTCTCTTCCAGTGACATTAAATTAGTCCTTTATGTCATGATCTCAAAGAACCACATGGAGACCTTGAATCTGGCTAATCTAGATTTTTAGGGCTGTACAGGGGTAGTTCTCAACATACAGCCACAATTGAGCCCAAAATTTCTGTTGCTAAGCCAGACGGTTGTTAAGTGAGTTTTGCCCTCGTTTTACGTGGCTTTCTTGCCACAGTTGCAGTTGCAGTTAAGTGAGCGACACGGTTATAAAGTGAATTTGGCTTCCCTTGCCAGAAGGTCACAAAAGGAAATCACATGATTCCTGGACGCTGCAGCCGTCATAACATAATCAGTTACCAGGCGCCTCAGTTTTGATCACGTGACCACAGGGATGCGGCAACGGTCGTAAGTGTGAAAAATGGTCATGAATCACTTTTTCAGTGCCATTGTAATTTGGAATGACCACTTTTTTTAGATCACAGTATTCAGAAATGTCTCTTTGTGCAGTAAATTGGAGAATTAGCAGTTGTATATGTATACATCCGAACTAGATTGTGTTGTTTCTCTGCATCATATAATATATGTGGGTCCATGGTGGGTTTCACATTATGTTACTAGTGGTTCACCCCATGCGCTCGCTTCGTGCATCTGCGCGCCTGATTCATGTGCGTCCCGGCCTTCCACGCATGCGCCCGGCCTCACAAACGTGCCTGAATAGGATGGCATAGAGCCGATTTCCACTACCGGTTCGGGCGAATGCCACCTCTGATGTGGGTATATGCATTATTTTGTATTTACTTGTTTATTTTGTCATGTTTATGTAGTGTATATTAGAGGTGGAAACCAGGGGGGAAATGCTTCAGGTTCGGACCAGATCACGATCCGGTAGTGATGGGTGCGGGTAGTTCGGAGAAGCGGTAGCAAAAATCCCTGGTGCCCCACCCACCCACTGCCCACGTCTTGCTGTTCCTCTTCTCTGTCCCTGAAGCTCTCGGTGGTGATATAGCTGCAAACGGCCTTAAATGACTGCCGCAGCGCTTCAAAGGGCCGCACTACAGCTGATCAGCGCTGTAGGCGGCTAGTAGACCGGTGCCTCCCCAAAAAAGGCAATCGGTAGACCGGTGCCTCTATTTTTAAAGAAGGTAGTCCGGTGCCTCCCCAAAAAAGGCAATCGGTAGATCGGTGCCTCTATTTTTAAAGAAAGTAGACCGGTGCCTCCCAAAAAAAGGCAATCGGTAGACCGGTGCCTCTATTTTTAAAGAAAGTAGACCGGTGCCTCCCAAAAAAAGGCAATTAGTAGATCGGTGCCTCTATTTTTAAAGAAGGTAGACCAGTGCACTCCCAAGTTTTGTATACTTTATTATTTTTATTATTTATTATTATTGGCCATGTCCATTCAGTCACCTGACCACCAAGCCACGCCCACCAGTTAAGCCACACCCACAGAACCGGTAGGGAAAATTTTTAGATTTCACTCTTGGTGGAGACCTTTTGACAGCTGCATGCAACGCAATTTCATTTTAATGTATGCCGATTAGTGTATATTCAAAGTGACAATAAAGTTAGTTCCGGAAGATCAGCTTCTGATGACAAATTGAATCCGGAAAGTTTCCTGTCATGGCAAATTTGTACTGTGGAACCAATGCCTAAAGTTTGTTTGCTAACCGCTCAAAATGGCTTATCCTTTTTCCTCTTCAGGCTAATTCAAGTTGATTTTTAAATACAGGGTGGAAACCTACCCAGGCGTGTTTCCCCCGCTCCCCCTTCCCTTACATGTTAATGTTAGCCTGTAATGCTATTTGTTTATTTGGGCATAATGTCATATATACAACGCACAATGTATACACAACGCCATGTACACAATGCTTAGCCTCATCGATGGGAGAGCCGACAACTCCGATTTGCTCCATAAGCCGTGGTTTAAAAATTCATTTAACCACTTTCTCTCTTAGCAACGAATATTTGGGGGGAGGGCGCAATTGTGGTCATAAGTCGAGGACTAACTGTAGACCTTCGGTGTTTGTGAATGAAAGCCAGGTTTTGAAACTCTTTTATCCCTTTGTTATTATCTTGAATACCTGGTACCGCTTTGCATGAATTGAATATTGACATTTTATTATTTAGATAACTCTGAGGGTCGCAAATAGAGAGAGAAATCCATTCTATCCATATTGAATACAATTTAGGAAGTCAATATTGAAACAACGATAATGTTGTGTTGTCTTCTTCACCCAAAATGAAGCACAACTTAGGGCCGGGATGGGCCATATTGGTGGGCACGCAAGTGTTGCCCTAGCTCAGCTCCAGTGTACATGCGCGCACTGGCCAGCTGATTTTTGGGGCTTCCAGGCCCACCGGAAGTCAGGAAACAGGCCTCCAGGGGAGTGGGGAAGGCCGTTTTCGCCCTCCCCAGGCTCCAAGAAAGTCTCTGGAGCCTGAGGAGAGTGAAAAATGGGCCTACTGCACCCACCGTGCCAAAAAGCAGGGAGAGCTTGGGGGGCGGGGTTGCATGCATTGGGGGATGCATTGAATTATGGGTATGGGCACACATGCGTGCAATCCCCCCCCCCATGTTTCCCCCACACACCCCCGCTTTTGGCACGCGACGGCAAAAAGGTTTAGCCATCATTGACTTAGGGGAAAAAAGAAGCCCTGAAAATTGCATCGAAATATCTTGCATGACGAAAGTTTTCCATCTTAATTAAGCTGATTTATGCGTTTATTTAATCCAGTTTCTGTAGCCACCCATCTCAGTGGACAAACCTGGGCGGCTTAACCTTCAAGAAATAGGCGACGGTTAAAACAATTGGAAACACGACGAATTTTGTTCCTTCCCTATAAATATTCTCACTTTTTTTTACTTGTTTCCTTATATTGACTTCAATTAGTTAATTGCATCGAATTTGTTTCTAACTCCTCTAAGCTTACGACTCTGCTGGGAAATTCCTCTTGGGGAAGGGTGTGAGTGAGGGCCCCGGGGGAAGGTAATGGGAATTTGAATTTCGGAAAGAGGAAAAACATGTAAGTTTATATAAGATGCAGGAGCTCCCGAGTCCTTCCCCCCTCCCCAGAAGGGTGGGGTTTGCTTGTTAGCAAAAGTTGAGCTGCACTGGGATTTTTCTCTCTTTGTTTCTCACTTACTTACTTACTTTCTTTCTTTCTTTCTTTCTTTCTTTCTTTCTTTCTTTCTTTCTTTCTTTCTTTTTCTTTCTTTCCTTCCTTCCTCCCTCTTTCTTTCCTCCCTCCCTCCCTCCCATCTTTCTCTCTTTTTGTTTCTCCCTCCTTCTAACGCTCTCCTTCCTTCCTCCCTCCCTCCTGTCTCTCTCTCTTCCTTCCTTCCTCTTCCTCCCTCCCTCCCTTCTCTCTTTTTCTTTCTCCCTCCCTCTAACACTCTCTTTCCTTCCTTCCTTCCTTCCTTCCTTCCTTCCTTCCTTCCTTCCTTCCTTCCTTCCTTCCTTCCCTCCTTTCTTTCTCCCTCCCTTCTTTCTATCTTTTTTCTCCCTCTCTCTCTAACACTCTCCTCCCTCCCTCCTCTCTTTTTGTTTCTCCCTCTCTCTAACACCCTCCTTCCTTTCTTCCTTCCTTCCTTCCTTCCTTCTTTCCTTCCCTCCTTTCTTTCTCCCTCCCTCCCTTCTTTCTCTCTTTTTGTTTCTCCCTCTCTCTAACACTCTCCTTCCTTTCTTCCTTCCTTCCTTCCTTCTTTCTTTCCCTCCTTTCTTTCTCCCTCCCTCCCTTCTTTCTCTCTTTTTGTTTCTCCCTCTCTCTAACACCCTCCTTCCTTTCTTCCTTCCTTCCTTCCTTCCTTCTTTCCTTCTTTCCTTCCCTCCCTTCTTTCTCTCTTTTTGTTTCTCCCTCTCCCTAACACTCTCCTCCCCCCCCTCCCTCTCCTTTCCTTCCTGCCTTCCCCTTCCTTCCTTCCTCCCTCCTCTCTTTTCCTTTTTCCTTCCCTCTAACACCTTCCTTCCTTCCTTCCTTCCTTCCTTCCTTCCTTCCTTCCTTCCTTCCTTCCTTCTTTCTTTCTTTCTTTCTTTCTTTCTTTCTTTCTTTCTTTCTTTCTTTCTTTCTTTCTTTCTTTCTGGAATGTGCAAATTCTCTCTCACTTTTTTTTTAAAATCAAAAAACGGGAAAAGCAGCTGTATGAATCATACTTGTACTGTGGAAATAAGTTACAGCCCCTGTTTTGTTTTTGTTTTTTTCCTGATTTATTTGGAGGCTAAATCCAGAGAAGGAAAAAATACTAAAAGATTAAGAATTGCCTTTTTTCCCCCCAAAGAAAGCAAACACTCAGGTAAAGATTTTAAGAGTTACTGGATTAGTGTAGGTAGTCTTATGACTGGTTTTCACACTGACGCCCCTTCCATCCCCAGGGTCACATGATCCAAATTCAGACTTTCTTGGCAACTGACTTGTATTTATGACGGTCGCAATGGCCTGGGGGGCGGGGAGGTCACGTGATCCCGTTTTGCAACCTTCCGACGAGCAAAGTCAAGGGGGAAGCCTCGATTCGCTTAACGAGCGAGTTACTAACTTAATAACGGCAGCGATTCACTTAACGGCGGCGAGAAGCAGTTGTAAAACGGGGCAAAGCTCACTGAACAACGGTCTCCCTTCCTACGACACAAATTTTGGGCTCCATGGTGGCCCTACATCGAGGAGCACCGGTCTGCCTCACGGCCCAAATAGATGTTACAAATTTTTCCTTTCCAGTCCAATTTTCTTTTCCAGTCCAATTTTAGTCAGTATCGATAAAAGCATTTTTTTCATCCCCCCCCCCAAAAAAAAACCTCTCAACGATAAATGATTTTATTTTATTCTGCGTCTCACCAAGCCAGCTTGGTTAAGAGTTTTCCAGTTCTGGGAATTACATTTTTTTAGAGGGAGTTTTCAGGAAACGGGGATGTTTGGAGAACAGCTACCGGGGGACGAACGGAGGATTAGAAATCTAATTTTATGAGGGAATGAAGTTTATTTAGGCTTTAAGAAGAGCACGGGAAATGGGAGAGGAGTTTTCCAATGTTAGGAGAAAGTCACATCCAAGGAAGGGAAACAGGTCAGCTAAATATGAAGCAAAACCTAACAGGAAGAAATGTTTGTGACAGGGCAACCCGGGGCTGCGGTGTGTGTTCTATTATTTTTTTTTTTTTTTGCTGAGTGTGGCCAAACAGACTCACAAACTCACAAAGAGGCGGAGTACCGACAGCCATCAAATGACGGTGCTGTAAATTGGACGGAATTAGGAGGGCTGAACGACGCCTTTCAACGCTCTTGATTTCTTTTGCGGGGAGTCCTCGACTTACAACCGTTTCGTTTAGTGACCATTTGAAGTTACAGCGGCAGTGATAAAAGGGAAGGGAGGAAGGTGAGCGTTAGAGGAAGGGAGAAAGAAAAAGAGAAGGAAGGAAGGAAGGGAAAAAAAATAGACTTACAACTGAATAATGGGCTTTTTTAAAACCTGGAACCTTGGAAAGATTGGATGGAAACTAATCAAGGAGAGAAGCAACCTAGAACTAAGGATAAATTTTCTGCCCGTTAGAACAATGAATCAGTGGAACAACTTGCCTCCAGAAGTTGTGAATGCTCCAACTCTGGAGGCTTTTAAGAAGAGACTGGACAGCCATTTGTCTGGAATGGTATACAGTCTCCTACTTGAACGGGGGTGGGATGGGTTGGACTAGAAGACCTCTAAGGTCCCTTCCAACTCTGTTATTATATTATTATACTATCTATCTATCTATCTATCTATCTATCTATCTATCTATCTATCTATCTATCTATCTATCTATCTATCTATCTGAAGTTGTGAATGCTCCAACACTGGAGGTTTTTAAGAAGTTGGATAACCTTTTGTCTGAAGTGGTGTAGGGTTTCCTGCCTTAAGCAGGGGGTTGGACTAGAAGACCTCCAAGGTCCCTTCCAACTCTGTTATTCTATTCAAAGACCACTTTTGAACAATGTTCTCTTATTTAGTTGACCGTGTGTTCCAAATTCTCCAGGGTCCTGAACTGGAAAAGACTAGAAATGATCTATAAATATACCTACAGTGCAGATCTAACTTGGTTTACCTAACCTCATTTTCGTCAAAGTGACCCACAGTTTGTCATTTTTCGGAGACGGGTAAAGAGAAATTACGATAAAGGAGCATACCTGAGGGTAGAACAAGAAGCAATGGGTGGAAACTAAACAAGGAGAGAAGCAACCTAGAACTAAGGAGAAATTTCCTGACAGTTAGAACAATTAATCAGTGGAACAAGTTGCCTCCAGAAGTTGTGAATGCTCCAACACTGGAAATTTTTAAGAAAATGTTGGATAGCCATTTGTCTGAAATGGTGTAGGGTTTCCTGCCTGGGCAGGGGGTGGACTAGAAGACCTCCAAGGTCCCTTCCAACTCTGATATTATTATTATTACTATTACTATTATTATTATTATTATTATTATTATTATTATTATTATTATTATTATTATTATTATTATTATTATTATTATTATTATTATACCAACTTGAATGAGCTGTATAGGCAGTCCTCGACTTACAACAGTCCATTTAGTGATCTTTCAAAGTTACAACGCTACTGAAAAAGTGACTTACGACTGTTTTTCACACTTGCAACCGTTGCAGCATCCCGATAGTCAGGTGATCAAAATTCAGACGCGTGGCAACTGGCATGTACTTACGACTGTTGCAGTGTCCGGAAGTCACATGGTCCCCTTTTGCGACCTTCTGACAAGTAAAATCCATGGGAGAGCCAGATTCACTTAACAACCAGTTGGCTTCCTGAACGGCTACGGTGATTCACTTAACAACTATGGCAGGAAAGGTCATAAAGTGGGAAAAAACTCCCTTCACAAATGCAGCAGAAATTTTGGGCTCCGTTGTGGCCGTAAGTCAAGGACCACCTGTATAAAGCTGCTCTTTCCTGTATCATCTGTATTCTAATTTAACTGAATACGGATGATAAATAACCAGACGGTTGCATAATCTCAGTAAAAGTTAGTACGGAAAACATAACGATTATCCCGTAAGCCACAATAAATCACCAAATTGCACAACGGCAATTTGGGTTCAGCTGCAACCACTTATTACCTCCAAAATATTCTTAATAGAGAACAGTTTAGTGGTCCCATCCTCCTGTTAAAAGTAAGAACCGTGGAGGATTTCTTAAGTGAGGCATTGAAAGTGAGGAAAAACCTTATTTTATTTTGTTAATTAAAGCACTCTAGCCCAGAGGTCTCCAACCTTGGCAAACTTTAAGCCTGGAGGACTTCAACTCCCAGAATTGCCCAGCCAGCTTTGCAAGGAGGCAAACGAGTTTGCCAAACAGCTTTGCTGGCTGGGGAATTCTGGGAGTTGAAGTCCTCCAGGCTTAAAGTTGCCAAGGTTGGAGACCCCTGCTCTAGCAAACTGATGTGTATAATTCTAATTTTATAAACAACAAAAAAATTCGTGACTGTTTCAAAGTTACAAAAGCACTCCAAAAAACTGATTTGTGACCATTTCTCACAGTTGTGACCACGGCAGCATCCCTGCGATGTCGGGATCCAAATTCAGACTTTCTTGGCAAGTGATTTTGTACTTACAACAATCGCAGCTTTCGGGGGTCACATGATCTCCCGTTTGCGACCTCCTGACAAGCACACTCAATGGGGAAGTTAGGTTCACTTAAAAAACACGTTCCTAACTTAACAACTGCCTCCATCATGGTTATAAGTTGAGGACTACCTGTATTTAGACAAAAACTGTGTCTCAGAAATGTCCACTTCATTCTCAGTTGTTTGCTGAGTAGGAAGCATTCAGTCTGCCTTTTTCTCCGTTCCTAAAGCCTTAGCAAGAATTAGTATTAATTTTTGGGTTTAGTTTCGGTTATTACGTGGGGTCCTCGACTTCACGGCCACAATTTGTCTTAAGAATTTCCGTTGTAAAGCAAGCAAAAGTGGTGGTTAAATGAGTTGCCCCCGATTTTACGAAGCTTTTTTGCGGGGACCCTGTCGTTAATCAAATCACTCCAGTTGTTAAATGAATCAGGCGGTCATTAAAGAAAGCCAGTTTTGCCCGTCTCTCGCCCTACGTAAGTTCAGAGTAAAATGCAAATTTTTGGACTGGAAGGTGAATTTAGCCCAGGGGTCGGCAACCCATGGCTCTGGAGCCGCATGTGGCTCTTTCATCCTTCTGCTGCAGCTCCCTGTCACCGATCGGCGCCACAATTTTGAAAGGAACTTCCGGTTGGGGTGGGGAGGAAGCACGGCTTGCCAGGAGGAGACTCTATGGCAAGGGACAGGTTTTCTGGTCAGCTCCACAATTAATAGGGCTTTCGGTTAGGACGAATAGAGGAAAAAGGATGCTGCGCTAGGAGGAGATTCTATAGTGTGGGAACTGAACTTCCGGTCGGCTCCAGAATTTAACGGGGGGGGCGGGGAATGGGCTTCCGGTTAGAACATTTGTGGCTCTTTGAGTATTTAAGGTTGCCGACTCTTGATTTAGCCCAAGAGCTGGTTAGAGCAGGGGTTCTCCAACCTTGACAATTTTAAGACTTGTGGACTTCAACTCCCAGAATTCCAGTATTCTGGGAGTTGAAGTCCCCAAGTCTTAAAGTTGCCAAGGTTGGAGAGCCCTGGGTTAGAGAACTTGGTTTCTCCTGTCTATGAAAGTTGTTCTGAATTTTCAGAGGAGCCCTTCATCTGTGAAATATGGCAGCTAATTATTCGACTTTGAAAAAAAAAACGAGTCCTGTTGAAAGTGTAAGAGAAATTGTAGGGCTGACACTGGCGGGGTTACTTAACAAGCTCGCCTATACTGGATAATTATACAGCATCTGGAGCCTTGTTCCTGCTTGGAAGTATATTTATTCATTTCTCTCCACACCCCCAGCCTTGGCCCAAGGCAAACCTTTAAGATTGAATTAAGAAATCTAGGAATGGAGCCATTGCCATCTTCCTTAAGCACAAGTCTGACCCGGGTTAAAAGGAAACCAAAAAAGAAGAAAAAAAATCTTTTGTAGAAAAATTAAGGGCTTTTTAGCACCTGGGCCGCAGATTCCTTAAAACATTTCATCACTTTTCTTGGGGAAAAAAAATAAAGTAAATAAAACAGAAACACTCAATATGGTTGATGTGCAACCAGCAAGCGTTTTTCTAAATTTATACTTAAGTTGTTAACGGTAAGTCCTCGACTTGTAACAACAATGGAGCCCAAAATGTTTATGGCTAAGCAAAAGAAGGTGTTCTGTCTCCTTCCCCACTTCAGACCCACGAGCTGGCCTTCAGCCAGTGGATTCACAGCTCTTATCAGTCCTGGCAGAGAAATTGCAGCTGCCTGCCAAAGTTCAAACAAATGACTCACATAGCAAGACTTTCAGCTCTTTTTGAAACGGTTCAGCTAAATTTTTGCTTCCCGTGGAGTGAGAGCAGTCCCAAAGCTCCTTATATATCCTGTGGGGTGGGGCTCCTGCCCCACCCTTCCTTTTGATAACGCCGCCTCTCTAATCTTCTGAAGCGCGGATCAAGCCAAGCTTGATTATTATTATTATCAGCTGGGTCTGAAGGCGTAGCCTGGGGAAGGGAGGAATCAGGGGATGACGGCCTCATTACGTCCTCCGACTGGTTTGTTCTGGCTCCTGGAGCCAAACCAAAGGAATCGGTGCTCCCGAGGTAAGCCTTACCGGCCCTTCCCCCTCACTCTCGGAGTCACTTTCGGGTATGGAGCCAGGTTCGGGGGCTGGAGCCACAACAGAAGGAGAGACTGGACAGTCACTTGTCTGAAATGGTGTAGGGCAGTGATGGCTAACCTTTTCGGTACTGAGTGCCAAAAACACGGGTGCGCACCCATAATGCAATGTGCGCATGACACCGCCCCCGGCCCCCCCGCACATGTGCATGCAACCCTCTGCGTGCACCCTGTCCCCATACATTCACATGCCACCCTCTGTGTGCGCTTTCCCCTCTGCATGTGTGCGCCTCCTCCCATGGGCCCCGCCCGCTGTGCATATGTGGCAGAGACCTGAAAACCAGCTGGCTGGCGGGAGACGTGTGCATGCATGGCGGAGCTGAGCTGGGGTGAAGGCTCATGTGCCTGCAGAGAGGGCTCTGCATGCCACCTATGGGACGCCTACCATAGGTTCGCCATCATGGGTATAAGGTCTCCTGCTTGAGCAGGGGGCTGGACTAGAAGACCTCCGTGGTCCCTTCCAACTCTATTTTTTTTAAAATATTTGATTAAGCGAGACATTTGTTAATTGAAGTTTGCCCCCTTTTTATGAACTTTCTTGCCACAGTTGTTAAGCGAATCGCTGCAGTTTTTAAGTGAGCCACACGGTCGTTGAGTGAATCAGGCTTCCCCATTGACTTGGCTTGTCAGACGGTCGCAAAAGGGGATCACGTCACCCCGGGGCTGTCATAAATACGAATCCGTTGTCAAGCATCCGAATGTAAATCACGTGACCCCGCGGGTTCATTGCTGCAACAACAGTCGTAAGTTTTTCAGTGTCGTCATAACTTTGAATGGTCACTAAGTGACTTACTGTCGTAAGTCAAGGACTACCTGTAGTTCTATTAATCTGCGTTTGCTGCCTTTTTAATCTGCTTTTCGCTTGGGACGTACGCATGCGCTGTTTTAGTATTTCTAATTCGAGTGGCCTCCTTTGGCGCCAAGAAATTTGGGGGAGAGAAATTGGAATTTTCCCAAGAAACGAACTTCGAGCCCATCCCCTTTCCTTGTAACTTGTTGAGCCGTATAATTAGCTTTTTACACACAGAGACACACACACACCCCAGCTCTGGAAAGTGTGGATTCCAACTGCAATCTGTTCTCTGGTGCCGGATTTGACCTTCCGGCTAACAATCTTCGTTGCGCTCCTTGAACAAGTAAACATGTATTTTCTTTTCTTTTTTTAATTGCAACATTCCTGGCTTGCAAATGAACTTGGCGACAAAAAAAGGGGAAAGAGAGAAGCTGGAAGCGGGCATATCTTGGCTGAATTAAACGGCTTCACGGAGGGAAATGCCGATCAAAAACGTCAACAGATACCTGTGGGCTTTTCTCTGGAAAGTGGGGTTCCTTCCTGATTCACCTGTGGGGATCATCCATGTGAAGTTGGGGGGCTTCCCGCCCCCTCCCCCGCCTCTTTGCTTTCTCTGGAAAACTGACTTCCTGCTTGTTGTGACCTCGGCTTCCTGAGTCATTAAAACAAACGAATAGTTCCAAAAACCTCTTATTGCAACAGCTGAGAATTACATTCATTCCCAGCTGAGTCCCAATTAGTTGCAAAAAAAGTCCTTCGGGAGAAGTCCTTTGGCCTTATCACAAACCTTTATCTCCTTTGATACGGTGCCAAAGACCTTACTTGGCAAAGCCCTGTGGAGTCTAGAATCACGCAGAGATGCCGACTGGGAACAGAGTTAACAACGTTGCTTTTCTGCAAAGGGCTCAAATGCCTTTGCTTCTCTTTTAAGCTTTATAGGAGAGGTCAATCATCTCCTGGCCTTACTCCTGAGTCGTCCCTTTTGTTTTAGCTGCTCTTGTCTTTCGGCAGCTCTGCGCATGCGCGCACTGGGAACAGGCTCCTCCTGTTCCTCTGCCTCTCTGATATCTGACTCTGGAGGCTCCCGAGTCCACGTATAACTCCCAGATGTCCCTGGCCCCATCTCCGACTCGGAGCCCTCATCCGAGCCTTCGCCAGATTTCAGGACTGGCCCATGTTCCTCCCCAGCCTTCTCAATGTCCGACTCTGTGCCAACTCCGCAGGCTGCTGGCGGATCACAACACTGCCAACATCAACAGCCACCTGTACAGTGGCTGAACCTGTTTGCTTCAGGTAGCTAGCAAACACAAGAGGCGATTCTGAAATTGGCGTGTAGGTAGTCCTTGGCGTATGGCCACAGCCGAGCCCCAAATTTCTGTTGCTAAGCAGGACAGTTGTCAACTGAATTTTGCCTCTTTACGACCTTTCCTGCCATGGCTGTTAAGTGAATCACTGCAGTTGTTAAGTTAGTGACATGTGATTCACTCAGCGAACCGCAGAGATTCGCTTAACAACCATGGCCAAAAAACAACAACCCGGCTGTAAAATCGGGCGCGACTCACCGAACAGCCTTGCTGACCGACAGAAATTCTGGTTTCAGTTATGGTCGTAAGGCGAGGACTACCTACATTGTGCCTTTCCCGGGAGCACTGATGATTCATTTTTGGGTGCTGTTGAAACGATGAATTGCAGAGAATACACAACACACAGACACACCCATTATAAGTTGAGTTACATCGGGGGGCCTCGTCCTGCACCAACGAAAACCTGTAGTGAATTTTGCATTTCTTGGAGGTAGATATACCACATCCTGTTTTCTGACTGATGTGAAAACTTGGTTTGTTTGAGGTGCCAGGAAATAAAATATCCCCAGAGTAGGGTGTTGCATTGTAGCTGATTGTGGACTTAAAACTTGAGGTTTACCGCATTCGGTTCTTGGGGGGGGATACCGGTTTGTTGTGTGTGTTGGTTCTGTTTTGTGACGCCCTCAGCCATTATGGGCTTGCCGCCCTCCCAGAAATTATGGTTATCCCCAAAGCAAGGAAGAATTGAAATTTTCTACTTCACGGTGTAACCATAATTCAGCAATTGGTACCTGATTTCTAAGTAGAAAATTGTAGCTGCGACTTTCGGTGGTCTCTGCGGTTTTGGAAAAGCTCTTGCATTCTCACAACACCACAAAAAACCAATTTTGTTTTGCAAAAGAACAGCTTTTTGCGTCTTTCTTGGACTACGGTAGCGATCACATAAGAATACTTTTAGCAGGGAGGCAGAACCGCTAGAAAATCACTTTGGGGTGGTAAATGAAATTCTTAATTATGTTCTCACGATAATATTGTGTGGAATTATTCTGGGATTATAATCCAGAGGCTGTTTTTTTTCCCCTCTTTGAGATAACTCTGCTTTTTCCCCCACCCTCTTTTTTTCTTTTGGCCTGTTTATCTTGTCTTCGATCATTTCTATTTTTAACATTGATGGTTTTGTCCTCATTTCCCAGCGACTGAATAAAAAGCATGCTAAGGATTTTCCGAGTATTCCATTCAGTGAAATAACAGAATGAAGGCTCTGGATCTCTTTGGAAATCGCTAGAAGTTTGGGAAATGACAGAAAGCTGTAAAAAGAACAGATTGGAAGGCAGAATGCACTGTTCCATAAAATCCTGAACTAATTTTTTGGGAGGGGGGGATGAGAGGACAGGGGAAATGAAGAGGAAGATGAAAGGAAGAGAACAAGGGCGCAAATTGTTTCGTTTTTCTTTTCAGATATTTATACTTTTGCTAAAACTTGATTCGTCTTTGGAAGTTGCTTTCTGAGAAAAAACAGCTGAATTTGTTTGAGGGAGAGGGAAAGGGAGGAAAGGAAGGAAGGAACACACATAGCTAAATAAAGAGAGAGATGGGAAGAAAAGAAAAGAGAAAGAGAGAAAAGGAAGAAAGGAAAAGGAAGAAAGGAAAAACAGTCAGAAAGTGAAACAGGAAAGAAAGGGAAGGAAGGAAAACACAGATAGTTGAATTAAGTGAGAGATGGGAAGAAAGGAAAAGAGAAAGAAAAGGAAGGAAGAAAAAAAGAAAGACAGAAAAACAGTCAGAAAAAGGAAAGAAAGGAAGGAAGGAGGGAAGGAAGGAAGGAAGGAAGGAAAACACACTTAGCTAAATAAAGAGAGATAGAGAAGAAAAGAAAAGAGACAAAGAAAGAAAGGGAAGGGAGGAAAAGAGAGGCAGAAAAACAGTCAGAAAGCAAAACAGGAAGAAGGAAGGAAGGAAACACACATAGCTGAATAAAAAAGAGAGAAGAAAAGAAAAGAGACAGAGAAAGAAAAAGAAAGGGAAGGAAGGAAAAGAGAAAGTCAGAAAAACAGAGAAACAGGAAAGAAAGGGAAGGAAGGAAGGAAGGAAGATACAGTTATAGCTGAATAATGTGCTTTTTTTAAACCTGGAACCTTAAAAAGACCATTTTTGAACAATATTCTCTTGTTCCAAATTCTCCAAGGTCCCAAACTGGAAAAGACTAGAAATGATTTAAAAATATATCTACAATGCAGATCTAACTTGGTTTACCTAACCTCATTTTTGTGGACAACCCACAGCTTGTCATTTTTCTGAGAGCGGTAAAGAGAAATGATGATAAAGGAGCATACCGACTTGAGTGAGCTGTACAGGCAGTCCTCGACTTACACAACTAGTCCATTTAGTGACCTTTCAAAGTTGCACCATTACTGAAAAAATGACTTACGGCTGTTTTTCACACTTTACAAGCGTTGCAGCGTCCTCGTAGTCGGGTGATCAAAACTCAAGATGCTTGGCAACTGGCATGTACTTATGACTGTTGCAGTGTCCGGATGTCACGTGATCCCCTTTTGCGACCTTCTGACCAGCAAAGTCAATGGGGAAGCCGGATTCACTTAACAACCGGGTTAGTACCTTAACACCTGCGGTGATTCACTTAGCAGCCGTGGCAAAGAAGGTCGTAAAAGGAGGCAAAACTCACTTAACAATCGTCTCGATGAGCAATGGGAAGTTCGGACTGTATTAGATTCACTGCCAGTTCTCTGAAAAATGGTGTCAGCCCTCTCCCCTTTAAATAATACACACACACACACACAATAATAATAATTATTATTATTTTTATTATTATTATTATTATTATTATTATTATTATTATTATTATTATTTATTAAATTTTTATACCGCCCTTCTCCCGAAGGACTCAGGGCGGTGTACAGCCAAAGATAAAACACAATACATATACAGTTAAAACCAACAATTAAAACCTAGCAAATTTCAAAAGGCTGATAATTAAAAGTTTAAATTTAAAATTATAAAAAATTAAAAAAAAAAAACAATAAAAACCCCAATTTAAGATTATAACTATATTATGCCAGTCCCGCTTGAATAAATAAATATGTTTTTAGCTCACGACAATTAGGGGTGTCCGACCTTGGAAACTTGAATGGGTGTGGACTTCAACTCCCAGAATTCCCTAGCCAGCATGACTCGGTGTTTCTCAATCTTTGCCCCGTGAAGACATGTGGACTCCAACTCCCAGAATCCCCTAGCCAGCATCACTGTGTCTCAGCCTTGACAGCTTTAAGGCTTGAGGACTTCAACTCCCAGAATTCCCTAGCCAGCATGACTCGGTGTTTCTCAATCTTTGCCCCGTGAAGACATGTGGACTCCAACTCCCAGAATCCCCTAGCCAGCATCACTGTGTCTCAGCCTTGACAGCTTTAAGGCTTGAGGACTTCAACTCCCAGAATCCCCTAGCCAGCATGACTCGGTGTTTCTCAATCTTTGCCACGTGAAGACATGTGGACTCCAACTCCCAGAATCCCCTAGCCAGCATCACTGTGTCTCAACCTTGACAGCTTTAAGGCTTGAGGACTTCAACTCCCAGAATTCCCTAGCCAGCATGACTCGGTGTTTCTCAATCTTTGCCACGTGAAGACATGTGGACTCCAACTCCCAGAATTCCCTAGCCAGCATCACTGTTTCTCAACCTTGACAGCTTTAAGGCTTGAGGACTTCAACTCCCAGAATCCCCTAGCCAGCATGACTCGGTGTTTCTCAATCTTTGCCACGTGAAGACATGTGGACTCCAACTCCCAGAATCCCCTAGCCAGCATCACTCTGTCTCAACCTTGACAGCTTTAAGGCTTGAGGACTTCAACTCCCAGAATCCCCTAGCCAGCATGACTCAGTGTTTCTCAATCTTTGCCACGTGAAGACTCCAACTCCCAGAATTCCCTAGCCAGCATCACTGTGTCTCAGCCTTGACAGCTTTAAGGCTTGAGGACTTCAATTCCCAGAATTCCCTAGCCAGCATGACTCGGTGTTTCTCAATCTTTGCCACGTGAAGACATGTGAACTCCAACTCCCAGAATTCCCTAGCCAGCATCACTGTGTCTCAGCCTTGACAGCTTTAAGGCTTGAGGACTTCAACTCCCAGAATTCCCTAGCCAGCATGACTCAGTGTTTCTCAACCTTGGCAATTGGGGAATTCTGGGAGCTGAAGTCCACACGCCTTCAAGGGATCAAGATTGAGAAATACGTACCGCATTAAATTATACGCCTTGCAGGTAGCCACTGTCTCATTCAACAGCAGAAATTTGAGGGCCCAATTGTCATAAGTCAAGGACTACCTCTAGATCAGGGGTCTCCAACCTTGGCAACTTGAAGACTTGTGGACTTCAACTCCCAGAATCCCTCAGCCAGCAAAGCTGGCTGAGGGATTCTGGGAGTTGAAGTCCACAAGTCTTCAAGTTGCCAAGGTTGGAGACCCCTGATCTAGATAAATGTTTTCACAACTCTCTTTCTCTCCCCCCCCTTTTTTTTGTGTGTGTGTGTGTGTGTGCAGAATTGTGGCATTCAGACAAGGGCCGTGCCTACCGCAAGGCGCAGTGCGTAAATTGCAGCGATGGCTTCTCACAACTCAACAGCCTGGGGAGGCAGATGGGGAGTGGGAACAGAGGGAAAAAAAGCCTGGCTCGATGTCCCGTTTGTGCCTTCACGGGTGACACATTTCATCACAAGTCAACAAGCTTTCCTTCCTCCGCAAATAATGTCTTTCAGTTACCGGCTTGCGGTAAACTGTACATGTGTGTGTGTGTAGTGTGTTTCCTTGCTACCTGCTTTTTGTTTTTTTCGCCCACAACTTGCTTTTCCTCGCCAGTGTGCGCTGCTGTGTCACCGAGGGGGCTGATGCACAAATGGGCAAGAGAAACCGCAAAGATTTTTTCCTGGCCGTTGTGGCGCTGCCGTTGTAGCACACACAAACACACACTTAAGAGAAGTTCGTCGAAACTTTGCTGGTTTTTCTTGGCGCTCTTTTCAGAAAGCTTTGAGGCTCAGATTCGCAGGAGTAATAGGAAGTAGGTGTGAAAAGAAATCGGCGTTCCTTGATATATTTTATTTATATCCCACCTTTATTATTATTATTTTTATCAAGGCGATGGACCTACTCCTCCCTCCCTCCTATTTTCCACAGAACAATAACCCTGTGAGGTAGGTTGGTCTGAGAGAGAGACAGCAAGTCTGGTCCAAAGTCACCCAGATGGCTTTAAGGCCTAAGGTGGGACTAGAATTCACTATCTCCTAGTGATTTTTTTTTTAATTTGCATTTATATCCCGCCCTTCTCCGAAGACTCAGGGCGGCTTACACTATGTCAAGCAATAGTCTTCATCCATTTGTATATTATATACGAAGTCAACTTATTGCCCCCAACAATCTGGGTCCTCATTTTACCTACCTTATAATGGATGGAAGGCTGAGTCAACCCTGGGCCTGGTGGGGCTTGAACCTGCAGTAATTGCAAGCAGCTGCTGTTAATAACAGACTGTCTTACCAGTCTGAGCCACAGAGGCCCTATGATTGGCCCAAAGTCACTCAGCTGGCTTTCATGCTTAAGGCAGAGCTAAAACTCACCATCTCCTAGCGATTGGCCAAAGCCACCCAGCCAGCTTTAATGCCTAAGGTGAACCGGTTGTTAAATTATGTGAAGCCCGGCCTCATGGTCATAAGTCACTCTTTTCAGTGCCATTGTGACTTCGAGCAGTCACTAAGTGAACGGTTGCAAGTTGAGGACTACCTGTAATAGGATTAGATTTTACAATTTAGTTTCGCGCACTGTGTCAATCCCAATAATTATGACATAGCTAATGAATTAAAAAACAACAACACTTGGTTTTCATGAGATGTGAATACAGCTTTAGTGAGTTCCACGGGTGAAAATGGAGGCCTAAGTGACTGCTCAACATCATCAGTTGTAACTTTGCACGGTTGCTGAGCAGTCAGTCATAAATTGAGAGCTACCTATGTATTTATCTCCAAAATACTTTATTTTATAACTGAGGGGTTCTTGGTGCTCTCTGAACTTGGTTGTTCTCTTGCAGATGTTTTATTACGAAAACTAGGTAAAATCAGTGCTTGATGGTGTTACCTAGTTGGGTCCTGAGACATCTGCAAGAAAACCAGGCTCAGAGAGTACCAAACCCATAGTTATCCTCTTCCTCTTCTTCCTGCTGCTCCTGCTCTTCCTCCTCCTCCTCTGCCTTCTAGCACTGATAAAGTTACCTAGTTGGGTCCTGAAACATCTACAAGAAAACCACCACACTCAGAGAGCACCAAAGACCCTCCCCCCAGTTCAACCCTGAGCCACAAATACTCTCCTTTATTGATACCATGTTTCCCCGAAAATAAGACCCTGTCTTATATTTTTTTGAACCCTGAAATAAGCGCTTGGCCTTATTGCCAGGCGCTCAAAAGTCCAGTTGGGCTTTTTATCAGGGGAGGTCTTATTTTGGGGGGAACAGGGTATCTATCTATCTATCTATCTATCTATCTATCTATCTATCTATCTATCTATCTATCTATCTATCTATCTATCTCCATCTATCTATCTATCTATCTCTATCTATCTATCTATCTATCTATCTATCTATCTATCTATCTATCTATCTATCTATCTATCTATCTATCTAATCTTCTATGTATCTCTCAGATCTATAGATAGATCTATCATCTATCTATGATCTGTACATACATACATAATATATCCTCTCTCTCTCTCTCTCTCTCTCTCTCTCTCTCTCTCTTTATCTCTATCGATCTATCTACCGTGTTTCCCCCAAAATAAGACCCTGTCTTATATTTTTTTTTGCACCCTGGAATAAGCGCTTGGCCTTTTTGCCATGCGCTCAAAAGCCCAATTGGGCTTATT
Source organism: Ahaetulla prasina (assembly GCF_028640845.1). NCBI lineage: Eukaryota > Metazoa > Chordata > Lepidosauria > Squamata > Colubridae > Ahaetulla > Ahaetulla prasina. Next base: position 5,058,274 of record NC_080546.1, on the reverse strand, counting down.
ATCAGGGGAGGTCTTATTTTGGGGGGAGAAGGGTATCTATCTCTATCTCTATCTATCTCTCTATCTCTCTGTCTATCATCATCATCTATCTCTATCTATCATCTATCTCTATCTTCATCATCAATTGTTTATCACTCCTCCCTCCCTCCCTCCCTCCCTCCCTATCTATCTATCTATCTATCTATCTATCTATCTATCTATCTATCTACCTATCTATATCTCTATTGATCTATCTACCCTGTTTCCCCCAAAATAAGACCCTCTCTAATATTTTTTTGGAACCCCAAAATAAGCGCTTGGCCTTATTGCCATGCGCTCAAAAACCCACTTGGGCTTATCAGGGGACGTCTTATTTTGGGGGGAACAGGGTTACATCTTCGTTCCCATACATCACACGTGCAAGAAAAGATTTTAAGTAGAGAACCGTCTTTTTTAGATAGGCAATTGACTGAAGGAGCTTAAGCAGTGATTAATTTATGACTCTTCGTTGGAGAATTTGCAGCTTCCTTCCTTGAGGCTGGCCCAGCAAACCAGCCGAGTTACTTCCCTCTAAATGCCGTTTGGTGTGTGAGATTGCTACCTTTCCTTTCGATTTGCCTCCTTAATTAAGGGTGCTATCGAGAGCCATTTTCCCAGCGAAAAGAAAACTCCAAGACGTGTGTTTATCATCATTTTTTTCCTCCCTGCTTCCTAAAAAGAGACGCTGCCTTGCTTGCTTGCTCAACCAAGAAAAATGCACTTCTTCGAAGTAGCGTAGGAAAAGAATGAAGAGTTGCCTCAATTTGGAGACATCGCACACAGCACGTGGGTGTCCCGTGGGTGTTCGTTCAAGGAGAGAGAAAATAACTTTTAAAGAAATTAACACCTTTTAAAAGAGCAGGTCTCTCTCGAGGTAAATGGAGGTCAGATCTGAGCGGAGAAATATTTAAAAGTGCCAAAAATGGGAGGGGAGGAAAACGTACCCTTGCGCCTGGCTTTCACCAAAATCAGAATTGGGAAATAGCCCAGGGCTGGTAAGTTGGATTTTTATTTTTATTTTTTTGCTTTTGAGTTGTGTGTACTTCTGTTTCCTTTTTTATTTTTACTTTCAAAATGTCAAGGTAGGATCGCTAAGAATTAATTGTGAGTTCGTTTCCTATTTTGGTTCGTTTGTGGAAATGTAGAAGGCTGCCCAGCTATCTAGAATGAATCTTCAAACACCATATTTCTAATGTTGATTGCCTTTGAATTGCTTTAGTTGGATCTAGTCGCTCTACTGCTAGTCCTCGACTTACGACCTACAAGTGAGTCCAGAATTTAGGTTGCTAAGCGAGACAGTCACTAAGAGAGTTTTAACCCCGTTTCACAAACTTCCTTGCCAGTTGTTAAGTGACTCACTGCAGCTGTTAAATTAGTAACACGGTCGTTAAGTGAATCTGGCTTCTCCATTTTTATTTTATTTTATTTTATTTTTGAATTTATATCCCGCCCTTCTCCGAAGACTCAGGGCGGCTTACAATGTGTTAAGCAATAGTCTTCATCTATTTGTATATTATATTGATTTTGCTTGTCAGAAGGTCGCAAAAGATGACCTCATGACCCAGGGACACTGCAGCCGTCATAAATATGAGTCAATTGTCAAAATTCCGGATGTAAATTATGTGACCACGGGGATGCTGCAACGGTCGTTAAGTGTGAAAAATGATCATAAGTCACTTTTTTTCCGTGTCGTCGTAATGTTTTGTGTTTTTTTTTATTGAAAGAGTTTTAAAAAACAAAAACATTTTTCCCCCTTTTTTCCCCCTCCCTCCCCCCCCAAAAAAACCCCTCCCTCCCTCCCTCCTCCCCCGGCTTCAGGTCAATCACAAGGTAAAGTTATACATAAACCAAACATAGAATAAAATTTTCCCTTCCAATCCAAATAACCACATCCAAAGCTTTTCATCTCCCAACCCCCCCCCATTACATAAAATAACTTTCTAATTATTCAAAGGCAATCTGATATTTCTTAATCTGATATCTGTTTTGTAGATAATCAATCCATTTTTTCCATTCAATTAAATATCTTTCCTGCGTATTGTCTTTTAAAAACGCTGAGATTTTAGCCATCTCAGCCAAGTTAGTAACTTTCAATATCCATTCTTCTATTGTAGGTATTTTTTTTTCCGTGTCGTCGTAATGTTGAATGGTCACTAAACGAACTGTTGTAAATTGAGGACTACCCGTGTGATTTTTCTCTTAGTCTGGTCGGCAATTTTCGTATGCTGTCCAGAGTTACATAAGTATGAGTCGGTTAGCCACATGCAGGCAGCTCTCGACTTACGACCACAATTGAGTCCATCGTTTCTGTTGTTAAGTGACAGTTGCTAAGTGAGTTTTGCCCCATTTTACGACCTTACTTGCCACAGTTGTTAAGTGAATCAGTGCAATTGTTACATGCGTAAACATGGTTGTTAAGTGAATTTGGCTTCCCCATCGACTTTGCTTGTCCGATGGTCGCAAAAGGTGACCTCATGACCCCGGGACACTGCAACCGTCATAAATATGAGTCCATTGCCGAACCTCTGAATTTTGATTGTGTGACCACAGAGACGCCGTAGCAGTCGTAAGTGTGAAAAATGGTCATAAGTCATTTTTTCCCCAGTACCATTGTAACCTTAAACGTTCCCTAAGCGAACGGATGCAAGTCAAAGACCACCTGTAAACCTTCTAACTAACTTAACTAAATAAATAAACATATACATACCCTTTTCCCCCGAAAATAAGACCCAACCGGAAAAGAAGTCCTTAGCATGATTTTTCAGGATGCTCGTAATATAAGACCTACCCCCAAAATAAGCCCCAGTTATAATTGTCAGCCAGGTGGATGCATTTAGTACCCTATTTCCCCCAAAATAAGATCTAACTGCGTCTTTTGGAGCAAAAGTTAATATAAGACCCGGTCTTATTTTCGGGGAAGCATGGTATCTATCTGTCTGTCTGTCTATCTGTCAGATCTATCTATATCTATCTAACTTCTATCTATGTATCTTGTATCTATCTCACTCTATCTATCCATCCAGTTTCCCCTAAAATAAGACCCAACTGGAAAAGAAGTCCTTAGCATGATTTTTCAGGATCCTCGCAATATAAGCCCTACCCCCAAAATAAGCCCCAGTTACGATTGTCAGTCAGATGGGTGCATTTAGTACCGTATTTCCCCCAAAATAAGACCTAACCAAAAAATATTTTTATTATTTATTTATTTAATCGCATTTTTATACCGCCCTATCTCCCAGGGGACTCAGGGCGGTTTACAGCCTAATAAAAACATACATATAAATACAAAATAAAACACCAATTAAAAAACTTATTAAATAAGGCCGAATATTAAAAAATTGCGATAAAAATAATAAAACCCCGTTAAAACCAAATTTAAAATTTAAAATTCTAGTCCAGTCCTGCGCAAATAAATAGATGTGTCTTAAGCTCGCGGCGAAAGGTTCGAAGGTCAGGAAGTTGGCGAAGTCCTGGGGGAAGTTCGTTCCAGAGGGTGGGAGCCCCCACAGAAAAGGCCCTTCCCCTGGGTGTCGCCAGTCGGCACTGCCTGGCTGACGGCACCCTGAGGAGTCCCTCCCTGTGAGAGCGCACGGGTCAGTGGGAGGCAATCGGTGGCAGCAGACGGTCCCGTAGGTAACCCGGCCCTATGCCATGGAGCGCTTTGAAGATAGTTACCAAAACCTTGAAGCGCACCCGAAAGGCCACAGGTAGCCAGTGCAGTCTGCGCAGGAGAGGTGTCACATGGGAGCCACGAGGGGCTCCCTCTATCACCCGCGCAGCTGCATTCTGGACCAACTGGAGCCTCCGGGTGTTCTTCAAGAGGAGCCCCATGTAGAGAGCATTGCAATAAGCCCTACTGCATTTTTTGAAGAGAAAATTAATATAAGACCGGGTCTTATTTTCGGGGAAGTCCGGCTTTTTGGCAAGACCAGATTAATTAGGATTTCACCTAATGGAAACCAGGTTGAGTTTTGAGCAGGCAGAATGACCTATAAACCAGGGGGTCTCCAACCTTGGCCACTTTAAGACTTGTGGACTTCAACTCCCAGAGTTCTGGGAGTTGAATTCTGGGAGTTGAAGTCCACAAGTCTTAAAGTCGCCAAGGTTGGAGACCCCTGGTATAAACGATGTTGAAAGACTTGAGTTTCTCTCCATCTCCGTCGAAAATTCAGAGTTGAGAAGGTTTCTGGACCTGGCTTTCGTCTTCGACCTTCCAGCGGTCACTTCTGGATGTTGGAAAACTGTGCAGAATGACTTTTGAAAAAATCCCTCTTTTCGTGTTTTTTTTCTCCCAAGTTTTTTATTTTATATTCTTTATACATATCAATGAATGAATAGTGTGATACCTGGCTATCATAACATTTTAATACAAATAGGCCAGTGGTGGCTTGGTGGGCGTGGCAGGGGAAGGATATTGCAAAATCTCCATTCTCTCCCCACTCCAGGGGAAGGAAACTGCAAAATCCCCATTCCCACCCCACTCCAGGGGAAGGATACTGCAAAATTTCCATTCCCACCCTATTCCAGGGGAAGGATATTGCAAAATCCCCATTCCCACCCTATTCCAGGGGAAGGATATTGCAAAATCCCCATTCCCTCCCCACTCCAGGGGAAGGATATTGCAAAATCCCCATTCCCTCCCCACTCCAGGGGAAGGATATTGCAAAATCTCAATTCCCTCCCCACTCTGGGTCCAGCCAGAGGTGGTATTTGCCGGTTCTCCAGTCCTGCAAATAAATAGATGTGTCTTAAGCTCATGCGAAAGGTTCGAAGGTCAGGAAGTTGGCGAAGTCCTGGGGGAAGTTCGTTCCAGAGGGTGGGAGCCCCCACAGAAAAGGCCCTTCCCCTGGGTGTCGCCAGTCGGCACTGCCTGGCTGACGGCACCCTGAGGAGTCCCTCCCTGTGAGAGCGCACGGGTCAGTGGGAGGCAATCGGTGGCAGCAGACGGTCCCGTAGGTAACCCGGCCCTATGCCATGGAGCGCTTTGAAGATAGTTACCAAAACCTTGAAGCGCACCCGAAAGGCCACAGGTAGCCAGGGCAGTCTGCGCAGGGGGGGTGTCACATGGGAGCCACGAGGGGCTCCCTCTATCCCCCGCGCAGCTGCATTCTGGACCAACTGGAGCCTCCGGGTGCTCTTCAAGAGGAGCCCCATGTAGAGAGCATTGCAATAAGCCCTACTGCGTTTTTTGAAGAGAAAATTAATATAAGACCGGGTCTTATTTTCGGGGAAGTCCGGCTTTTTGGCAAGACCAGATTAATTAGGATTTCACCTAATGGAAACCAGGTTGAGTTTTGAGCAGGCAGAATGACCTATAAACCAGGGGGTCTCCAACCTTGGCGACTTTAAGACTTGTGGACTTCAACTCCCAGAGTTCTGGGGGTTGAATTCTGGGAGTTGAAGTCCACAAGTCTTAAAGTCACCAAGGTTGGAGACCCCTGGTATAAACGATGTTGAAAGACTTGAGTTTCTCTCCATCTCCGTCGAAAATTCAAGAGTTGAGAAGGTTTCTGGACCTGGCCTTTGTCTTCAACCTTTCAGCGGTCACTTCTGGGTGTTGGAAAACTGTGCAGAATGACTTTTGAAAAATCCCTCTTTTCGTTTTTTTTTCTCCCAAGTTTTTTATTTTATATTCTTTATACATATCAATGAATGAATAGTGTGATACCTGGCTATCATAACATTTTAATACAAATAGGCCAGTGGTGGCTTGGTGGGCGTGGCAGGGGAAGGATATTGCAAACTCCCCATTCCCTCCCCACTCCAGGGGAAGGATATTGCAAAATCCCCATTCCCTCCCCACTCCAGGGGAAGGATACTGCAAAATTTCCATTCCCACCCCATTCCAGGGGAAGGATATTGCAAAATCACCATTCCCTCCCCACTCTGGGGCCAGCCAGATGTGGTATTTGCCGGTTCTCCAGCCTGCTCAAAATTTCCACTACCGGTTCTCCAGAACCTGCTGGATTTCACCCCTGAAATAGGTATATTATTATTATTCATAGTTATTACATTTCATTTTCATTGTTTCATATTGTTTAAGCATGCCTAATCCTACCGCCTTTCAATTTCTAAACTACCCTCTTATTATTACAGATATCTTGTTTATATATGTGTGTGTGTGTGTGTGTGTGTGTGTGTGTATATGTCTTTGGTTATTCGGGTTTTCTCCCGCGTAAAATTAGAAGTGTCTTGGCGACGCCTCGACAAAGTCTCATTCGTCATCTTCAGGCTTCAGCTTCGTGCTTCTAGAAGCAAACTTCTGCTTTGCTCCTAGAAGCACGAAGCTGAAGCCTGAAGATGACGAATGAGACTTCGTCAAAACGTCGCCAAGACACTTCTAATTTTACGCGGGAGAAAACCCGAATAACCAAAGACCTACATACAAACACCCGCGAAAACCTCAGAAAACATACACACACACACTATTATTCCTCTCTTATTTTTCTCTAGTTTAATTTTTTTACCCGTATCACGTAATATTCTAAGACGTTCCTTTTTTGTCGTCCATCTTTCCCCCGCTTTATTATTCATATTTCCCTTATTTAGCTCTTCACGTCTATTTATATTACAGTTTCATCCTTCCGTCCATTCATTGTTCAGTGTTTCAATATAACAATCATTTAAACATATAGAGTAAATCTACATATGTTTTTTCCAGTTATCCAATCCATGTGATTCTACTATTAATGCACATGCCTACATTAAAATATATTCTTTCATTATCTAATCCAGGGGTCTCCAACCTTGGCAACTTTTAAGCCTGGAGCACTTCAACTCCCGAAATTCCCCAGCCGGCTTTGCTGGGAGTTGAAGTCCTCCAGGCTAAAAGTTGCCAAGGTTGGAGACCCCTGATCTAATCAACCCTCTTTTCGATCAACTTCCACAGTTGTAACTTTAAAAATTCAATGTGTTAAGTCTCTGCAGGCAAAGCAGGAAGTGCGTTGGGTTTGACAGGTGGGCAGCCCTTGGGACTTGCGAACCTCAACAACCACAGTAACAGCTAAACAACTTTCCGCTGCCTGCTGCATCTGTTACAAGCAACTGCCCACCGTTTCATGGGTCTGAAAAGTCACTTAGCAGAGCAAAAGTGCAAATTTTTATGTCCGGAAAAAAAAAGAAAAGCAGGTTTGATTAAAGTGTGTTTTTGTGTATATATTGTGTCCACCTTTTTTTTTACAGCTTAATTAACTGATCACAGGTGGTCCAATCGCAGCTGAGGCTAAAATGTCCATTGCTAATCGAGACAGGGGTGAAGTTTTGTCCTGTTTTACGACCTTTCTTGCCACGGTGGTTCAGTGAAGCACTGCCGTTGTTAAGTAAGTAACCTGGTTGTTAAGTGAACCTGGCTTCCTTCCTTCCTTGAGTTTGCTGAAAAATAGGATCTCAGGATCCCGGGACACCGCAACTGTCATAAATATGAGTCAGTTGCCAAGCATCTGAATTTTGATCGTCTGACCATGGGGATGCCGCATGAAAAATGGTCATAAGTCACTTTTTTAGCACTGTTGTAACTTCGAACGGTCACTAAATGTACCTGGATCCTAGTTTTATTCCAAGCACCTTCATGCAATCTTGTGCAGGCTGCAATCTCTAATCTCTGCGAGTCTGCCGAACAAAACTCCGCATCGGCAACAGGAAGGGCATCCGGCCCTTAAAACACGCTGCTAGCTCCATTCAGTTGCCCAGATTCCACCCCACAACGGATTACGGGGTCGTTAAGTGATGATGATGATGACTGAAGGGGGAAAAAAACAACCCTTTCTTTGCAGCTTAGATTGGCAGAATTTATTTATTTATTTATTTTTATTTAATCAAATTTTTATACCGCCCTATCTCCCGAAGGACTCAGGGCGGTTTACAGCCAGATAAAAATACAGAAATCATACACAATAAAAACTAATTAAAAAATTTATTTAAATAGGCCAAAATTTAAAATTACAATTAAAATGATAAAACCCCATTACCTAAAAATTAACAACTAACCCCAGTTAAAATTAAGTAAAACTTTTAATCCAGTCCCACTTGGATAAATAAATGCGTTTTCAGCTCACGGCGAAAAGTCCGAAGATCAGGCACTAGGCGTAAACCAGGGGGAAGAATGGCGGACCTTAATACAATTCAGAATCAAAATGATTTTATTTTCATCGTGAGTTGGCTTCACGTTAGCGGTGCCATTGAGAATGGCATTGTTCAAACTCTCTGAGGCTTTTCAATAGAGCAATTCTGTAATTCCACCTTTCTATTGATCGTGAACCGAACTTGTTAATTCAAGGGAAATGAATATTTCGGTTTCTCTTGCACTTAGAACTTTTTCGTCATTGTTGGACCGCCTTCATTGGCTAAACCAGGGGTCAGCAACCCGTGGCTCTGGAGCCACATGTGGATGCCACTCCAGGAAGAGACTCTATGGTGGGTGGGTGGGGGGAACTGGACTTCCGGTCGGCAGAAGAAAAAGGACGCCGCGCTAGGAGGAGACTCTATGATGGGGGAACCAGCCTGCCTGGTTTAGCGAAGGGGAAAAAAGTCCCGATACGTCACGTGACGCCTCCGTGACAATGTGACTTTGACACCCCTACTATAGAGTATTAGCTAAACACCAGCTTACCCCTAGAAGAGACGTGGGATTAGAACTCATCCTCTCCTAGTGATTGGCCCAAGTCACCCATTTGGCTTTTGTGCCTAAGGCAGAACTAGAACTCACCCTCTCCTAGTGATTAGCCCAAGTCACCCAGCTGGCTTTCATTCTTAAGGAGGGACTAGAACTCACCATCTCCTAGTGATTGGCCCAAATCACCCATCTGGTTTTTGTGCCTAAGGTGGGACTAGAATTCACCATCTCCTAGTGATTGGCCTAAAGATACTCAGCTGTCTTTCATGTCTAAGGCGGAACTAGAACTCTCCTACTGATTAGCCCAAAGTCACCCAGATGGCTTTTATTCCTAAAGCGGAACTAGAACTCACCGTCTCCTGGTGGGTGTCCTAAAGTAACCCAGCCGGCTTTCATTGCTCTGGAGGGACTAAAACTCGTCGTCCTCTTGCAATTGGCCCAAGATCACCCAGCCAACTTTCCTCCGTAAAGGGAAACTAGAACTCACACCCTGTTGCTTTCTAGCCTGATGCCTTAAACCACTAGACCAAGCTCCCTCCCTCCCTCTCTAGACAAAATTGGCACCTTACAATGATTCATCTCCAACGTTCGCGGCCTCGCCATTGGCAACACCACCTAAGCATTGAGTAAATAGGCAGCGCTAGTTAAATGCCTAATGAAAAGGTTTGTGTGTGTGTTTGCGTAGCACTTCTGTTTATCCTAAAATGACACCCAAACGCAAACACGCTCTGCCCGTTCTCAACTCTTGGGTAAAATATTCCATCTATCTCCTGTGACTTTTTTCCTGGAGCATCTTGTTAATAATGGCAAGGTGTCTGGGATGGGTGGTTGAATCCTTTTTATTGTATTTGTTTCCGTTTCAAGCTTTTCATTTGGTGTCTGTCCACTGTACGGCGTTGTATCGTTTGTCCGTGTTGGGCCTCTTGGTTTCTCTTTTAATGCGCTAATTCTGGTTTTCACACATATTAAGCGCCGGATGTCCACGACGTGGATGTAAAAAGTAGCTTGCAATGATTTGGTGGATGAACCAATCAAATTTTCAGTGCTTTAGAGCCTGGCTTATGAAATAATTGCTTACATCAGTTTTTTTTAAATTTGCATTTATATCCCGCCCTTCTCCGAAGACTCAGGGCGGCTTACATTATGTCAAGCAATAGTCTTCATCCATTTGTATATTATATACAAAGTCAACTTATTGCCCCCAACAATCTGGGTCCTCATTTTACCGACCTTATAAAGGATGGAAGGCTGAGTCAACCTTGGGCCTGGTGGGGCTTGAACCTGCAGTAATTGCAAGCAGCTGCTGTTAATAACAGACTGTCTTAGCAGTCTGAGCCACCAGAGCCATGATGGCAAACTTCTCTGCGGGCATTTCCCCAGCTCACCTCTGCCACACATGGGTGTGCGCCTCCCACTGGCCAGCGGGTTTTGGGATCTCTGCCACTCATGCGCGGTGGGTGAGGTGCGTTGTGGGAGACAGGCACGTATGTGTGGGGTTGGGGCGCAAGCAGAGGTCATGCGTCCATGCATGGGGGGGGTTGCTTGTGCCTTGCATTATGGGTGTGGATGTGCCCGCTTCCACCACTCGGTGCAGAAAAAGTTAGTCATCACTGAGAGTATGTAAGTAGTTTGTGTTTTAAAAGTGACATGTGTAGGCTCCTGGGCGTACAGCAGAATTTCTTAAACTGGAACTCAAAGATTGTCCCCAAAATGTTGAAGTCCCCTTGAATGGCCTTGAAAAGCTTGTTAAGAAATGACGCCCACCCTCCTCCCATCTGTTTAGATTACCGTATTTTTCGGAGTTTAAGACGCACCTTTCCCCCCCCCCCCAAAAAAGAGGGTGAAAATCTGGGTGCGTCTTATATTCCGAATGTAGCCTCGCCCAGCTTCTCAAACGGAGGTTTCAGAGGCTGCAAAAAGAGCTCCAAGGAGCTTAGAAAAAAAGCCCCAAACAGAGCTTCAGAAAAAAAGCCCCCAAACAGAGTTTCAGAGGCTTTTTTTCTGAAGTTCTGTTTTGGAGGCTTTCAGAGGCAGAAAAAAGTTTATTTCTGAAATGGAGTTTCAGAGGCAGGGAAAAAAAAAAAAAGCAAGGCACAGAGCTCACAACCAAGGAACCTGTTGCTAAAATTCACCTCTGGGAACAGCTGATTGGGGGTATTCCGGGAGGCCGATCCACCTGCCAATCAGCTGTTTTCTTATTTTCCTCCCCAAAAATTAAGGTGCGTCCTATACTTCGAAAAATACGGTACATTCTTAACAGAAGAACAGAATGACAGAGTTGAAAAGGGCCTTTGAGGTCTTCTAGTCCAATCCACTGCTCAGGCAGGAAACCCTATAGCATTTCAGACAAATGGCTGTCCAATCTCTTTCTTAAAAACCTGCAGCGATGGAGCATTTACAACTTCTGGAGGCAAGCAGTTCCGCTGGTTTATTGCCCCCAGGAAATTTTCTCCTTAGTTCTAGGTTGCTTCTCTCCTTGATTAGTTTGCATCCGTTGCTTCTTGTCTAGCCTTCAGGTGCTTTGGAAACTGGGTTTACTCCCTCTTCTTTGTGGCAGCCCCTTAGATCAGGAGTGGGGAAACAATGTCCCTTTTATGACTTATGGACTTCAACTCTCATGCTGGCTCAGGAATTCTGGGAGTTGAAATCCACAAGTCATAAAGGGCCCATCGTCCCCTACCTATTGGAACCTATTAGATACTGGAACCAGAGGTTGTATCCAGCCAGTCCGGTAGTGGAGGTTGCAGGTGGGCCCGTCCACTTGCCCCAGCTCTATGCCATCCTATTTAGCCATGTTTTTGAGGCTGTGTGCATGCGCAGAAGACCACTGGTGGTCTGCAAGAAAATTTTGGTGGTCCGCAGAAAAATTATTTGCATGTTTTATATTGCACTAAATCAGGCTTCCTCAAACTATGGCTCCTGGGCCAGATACGTACCATGAATGTTTGTGTTGCTGCAGAGAGTCTCCCCCTTTGGGGTCTTTTTGTGCGGGGCGGAGGGGCGGAGAAATTCCAACTCGGGGTCCGCTTCAGCCTCCTGGTGTGGGGCTTTGGGCGAAGGCTGGAGGGAAGGGACGCTGGTGGCAAAGAGCCGGAGGGCCTCATTCCAGTGGGACTACATCATCGCCTGGAACTGGCTGACCATCTCAGCCCAATGAGCCTCCAGGTGCCGGTACCTGGCCTTGCACTCCCGCAGGTCTTCCCTCTGCTTGGAAAGCCTATGCTCCTAGTCCTCATGAAGTGCTTCTGCTGAGCCACCTTCTTGGTCAGATCTAATTTGAACTGAGCTGTTTTGCCAACTCTTTCTCGTGGTGGCTGCTTAGCTCCAACAGCTGCTTCCTGTTAGGGCCCTAAGGAGCCCAAGTGTGGAGGCGAGGAGTGACTGGCAGGGGAGGGGTGAGTAGAGGCTGGTGAGGTGCCCCTCAACGTGAGTGACATTGAGTTAGCCCCACCCACCCAGTCACATGACCACCTTGCCACGCCCACCCAGCCATCATTAGGCAGATCGTATTAGTGGCCCGCGGGATTTAAAATTATGACTGTAGTGGTCCCTGAGATCCAAAAGGTTGGGGACCCCTGGATTGGAGCACTTATGTTATGAGGTTGTTTATTTTAGGGTTTAATTTATTTTGGTTTTAACGGTAGTGCGGATTTCTTATAATTTTCTTGGCGTACCTAGTCAGTCACCAAGAGCCACGAGATTGTGGTGGGACATCTATCTTCAATCAACGGAAGTCAATAAAATGGGACTTGCTTAATTCTTGCTCTCAAGGTCTACCTGGCTTTGGGGTTCCTGCTTTTTATGGGATGGGACGAAGTTCCTTCTTTTTTTTTCTCAAAATGTCCGAAACCATCTTTTGTCTTCTAATTAGTGCATTTTTCCTTTGGGAGGAAAATGTTTGTAGTTGCACATCGTTAACTCCTGCATTCAATTAGGTGGAAAGTCCAGCTTGCAACAGGTTTCATTGGCAAAAAGAAAAAGAAAAGAAAAGAAAGAATTTCTCTTGCATGAGGTAGATGGATATGAAGAGGAGAAAAGTTGATGGATTAGTAATTTCCCTGTTAGGAGAAGACAAATTAACATTACAGGTTGGCCTTGACTTAAAACAGTTCATTTACTGACCATTCGAAGTTAGAATGGCACTGAAAAAAAGTGACCATTTTTCAAACTTAAGACCATTGCAAGGTCCCCCATGGTCACGTGGTCAAAATTCAGATGCTTGATAACCGACTCATATTTACGACGGTTGCCGCGTCCCTCGGTCATGTGCTCTTTTGCGACCTTCTGACAAGCAAAGTCAGTGGGGGAACCAGCTTCACTTAACAACCATGTTCCTAATCTAACGCCTGAAGTGATTCACTTTACGACTCTGGCAAGAAAGTGAGTGAGGCAAAACTCAACTTAGCAAAACTTGTTTTGCTGAGCGACAGAAATTGTGGTCGTAACTTGAGGAATTACATGCATTTTGCCGAGCAGCGCACGGCGGCATTAGGATCTTGTCTATAAAACTTCTCTTTCCAATTTTGAGTTTTAAAGTTTAAAAAAAAGGGCAATTTTGCTTTCAAAAAAATGTATAAATTGGTAAAAAAAAATGCCAATGATTTGGCATTTTTTTAAAAATGGGAAGCAGGTTTTTTAATTGTGGATGAAATTATGTGCAGGGTGCAAATAATACCAGAACAGCATGTCCCACTTAAGGAAAAGGGAGATTAAAGAGCATATAAATTGAGGTAGTAAGAAAATGAATAAATTATAGCCCAGGCGTCTCTGGATAACATAATAATTTCCTTAGATTTCCTTTGCATGACAACATCTGGGCTGGCCAGCTGTTTCTGAAGGACTGTAACACAACCTTATTTATCTGTGCCTCTTCGAAGGTGAAGCCTTTTTTAAAAAATGGCGTTAGTGATTTTTCTAAAAATTAAATGCCTGTAAAAATTGAGCTCAAGGCGATGTCTCCCAAAGAAACAAGAGTGCTAAATACTTCAAGGTGCTAAATACCTTTCATGGCCCGTGAAAAATATTAATTAATTACAGTTTTTGTTCGTTAGGAGAAATGTCTAAACAGACTTCGTATTAGAGTCTGCTGTTAAAAAAAAAAAAAAGAGCTTGGGGAAATTTGTGGTGTGGCTTTATAAGGTCAAAACTAAGTTAGCATATAAACATTTTTCTCCCTTCCTTCCCTCTCTCCCTCCCTCCCTCCCACTGTCCTTCATTTCTTCCTTCCCTCTAGTTCTACTTCCTCCCTCCCTCCCTCCCTTCTTTCCATTCCTTCCTTCCTTCCCTCTCTTAAAGAATACAGAATAATAGAGTTGGAAGGTACCTTGGAGGTCATCTAGTCCAACCCCCTGCTCCAGCACGAGACCCTATACCCGTGATGGCGAAACTATGGCACATGTGTGTCACAGGTGGCATGCGGAGCCATATGTGTGGGCACGCGAAAGTTGCCCTGGCTCAGCTCCAGTGCGCATGCGTGCCCCGGCCAGCTGATTTTCGGGCCTTTCGGGCCCACCAGAAGTTGGGAAACGGGCTGTTCCCAGCCTCTGGAGGGCCTCCGGGAGCGGGAAGAGGCCTTTTTTCGCCCTCCCCAGACTCCTAGAAAGGCTCTGGAGCCTGGGGAGGGCAAAAAACAGGCCTACCGGGCCCACTGGGTCATTGTGTGCCAAAAGCACGGGGGGGGGGGGTGTCGCGCATGCATGCACAGGGGGCAGGGCGCATTGAATTATGAATGTGGGCACGCACGCATGTGACATACACACCCCAGCGCTCCCCCCACTTTTGGCATGTAACGGCAAAAGGGTTAGCCATTACTGTCCTATACCATCTCAAACAAATGGCTGTCCAGTCTCTTCTTAACCCTCCCCCACCCCCAGTGATGAAGCAGTCACAACTTCTGGTGGCAAGCTGTTCCACTGGTTAATTGTCCTCGCTGTCAGGAAGTTTCTCCTTAATTCCAAGTTTCTTCTCTCCTTGATCAGTTTCCATCCGTCGCTTCTTGTCCTGCCTTCAGGTGCTTTGGGAAATAAGTTGATCCCCCCCCTCTTCTTTGTGGCAACCCCTCAAATACTGGAAGACTGCTATCCTGTCTCCCCTAGTCCTTCTCTTCTCTACCCAAATCCTGCAACCATTCTTCCTATGTTTTAGTTTCCAGGTCTTTAATCACCTTAGTTGCTCTTCTCTGCACTTTTTCCAAAGACTCAACATTTTCATAATGGGGTGACCAAAACTGGATGCACTATTCCAGGTGTGGTCTTACTAAGGTTTTATAAAGCGGTACTAGAAGTGGTATTCAAGCCGGTTCGTACCGGTTCAGGCGAACCGGTAGCAGCGACTGTGGGTGCCATCCACCCGTCTGGACGGAACACCGTCCTATTTAGCCATGTTTTCTAGGCCTGGCGCATGCGCGGAAGGCACGCGTGTGCGCAAAGCAAGCGTGTACGTGTGCGGCGAACCAGCGGTAAGCATATGGGGAACCCACCGCGGAGCGGTACTAATGCTTCTCATGATTTTAACTGTATCCCTCTGTTTATGCAACCAAGGATTGAATTAACTTTTTTTTTTTATATATATAAAAAAGTTTTATTTTTACAATCTTATCAAATAATTCATCCAATGTACAGTTATATACAATTAGTCGGGCCTGCCCAGTCACCACCCCCCTTTTTAACCTTCTTCCCTCTTCTACCTTGATTGAATTAACTTTTTTGGCTATCGCCGCACACCACCTGACTCACGTTTAAATGATTGTCCATTAGGGCTCCAGGATCCCTCTCACAGTTAACTGCATTTGAGTTTGCTTTGCTGGCTGAGGAACACTGGGAGTTGAAGTCCACAAGTCTTAAAAGAGCCAAGTTTGCAGACCCCTGACCTAACCTCTTCCTTGTACATTTTGGGTTTTCCCACCTAAGAGTAAAACCTTTTACTTTTTCTTCTTCTTTCGATGTGCTTGTTGCCGCAGAACGCCCAAAGTAAAACCTAAATTTTGCTTCTTTGATTTGCAGCGCTACTGATTTGAAGATTCGACTTCCACGGGATTATCCTCCTCAAGAGCGAGATTTTGCCAAGAATACAGGGTAAGCACATCAGATCCCAAGATAATCAGTCTTCAGGAACAACCTGGTGCAACCCTGCGAATCCCAAACCGCTTAAAAGTGTAGTAGCTCAGTAATAAAAGATGGGAAACAAAGCTAGCATGTGAATGTTCGTTATTACGTTTTGCTTGCTTGTTTTCAAATTTAATTCCATGTCTACGACTGCCCATCCCACCAAGTGACTGTGGGCAGCAAACAGGTTTTAAAGTACTTTCAATTATTATTATTATTATTATTATTATTATTATTATTATTATTATTATTATTATTATTATTATTATTATTATTATTATTATTTTTCCGGGTGCGCTTCAAGGTATTGGTTACCACCTTTAAAGTGCTCCATGGCTTAGGACCGGGCTACTTACGGGATCGTCTACTGCCGGCCTCTATCTCCCAGCGTCCGGTGCGTTTCCACAGAGAGGGACTCCTCAGGGTGCCGTCAGCCAAACAGTGTCGACTGGCGGCCCCCAGGGGGAGGGCCTTCTCTGTGGGGGCCCCTACCCTGTGGAACGAGCTTCCCCTCGGGCTTCGACAACTACCTGACCTTAGGACCTTTTGCCGCGAACTTAAAACCTATTTATTTCATATGGCTGGACTGGCCTGATTTTAAATTCTAAATTTTAAATTTTAATTGAATTTTGATGGGTTTTAAATTTCTGTAATTTTATGGGGTGTAATGTTATTTTAAATTTTCTGGCAAATTTGAATCAGTTTTTTAAGGGTTGTTTTAATTATGGTGTATGTTTCTGTTTGTATTTTATTTGCCTGTTCACCGCCCTGAGTCCTTCGGGAGAAGGGCGGTATACAAATTAAAACATCATCATCATCATCATCATCATCATCATCATCATCATCATCATCATTATTATTATTATTATTATTATTATTATTATAAAACTAGCTGATAGCCCAGCGTTGCCCGGGTATACCAGAGGGAGCCCCCTTGTGGAGTACTGTGAAGCCGTTACCATGGTAACTTCACTGTGCTGTACGGTAGAAGCCATTTTAAGGCACAACAGGCTGCGTCTTAACGGAACTTGAATCCAAAATGCACACGATCGCTGTCAAAAGTACTGTGATTTGACACTATACCGTGTTTCCCCGAAAATAAGACCCTGTCTTATATTTGTTTGAACCCCGAAATAAGCGCTTGGCCTTATTTTCGGGGAGGTCTTATTATTTTGAGGTGTGTGGAGCAAGATGGGGCTCCTCTTGGTGTCTTACCTGATTTCCAGCTCTGCATTTAAATATTTTCGGGGAGGGCTTATTTTCAGGGGGAGGCTTATTTTTGGGGACTGGGTAGATATAATTCATTCCTTTTCATTTCAGCGGCTTAGGCATTACAGAGTTATGCTGGAACATATGCACAGACGAACACACACACACACACACACCGAGGGGTGTTAGGGTTGTCTTACCCCCACAGTATTTCTTTCCAGAGAGTAAGTCATCTGTGTACTAAGTTTGGTGGAAATTGCTCGAGGCATTCCAGAGTTATGCTGGAACATACACACACAGCCATTTATATATATATAGATAGATAGATAACATAGATTATTATTTCATTTTTTAAAAAAAGGAATTAAAAAGGATAGAGGAATTTTTTTCTGTCTTCTTCTTTGGCCTGCAGTAACAATTCATGATTTTAAACGGTGTTCTCCGAATTACAATGGCTGGATGCTCGTGCTTGGTCAAATGAAATGAAGTCCATTTGAACAGGAAGTCAGTGCTGAGATTAATCTGGTGTTTTTCTCTAGGAAATGATCAAGGATGTAATAGAATCCATTAGCGCAGAAACATCTTTTAAGGAAAGGAAATGAGTATGCGTATACGACATTGTGTCCTTGTTTGAGCTTTCCTTAAGAAGGAAGAAGGCCGCCAGAGTTTCAGCTAAGACATAATTTTGAAATCTTGGAAAAAAAAGAAAGAAGGGGAAATTAAGAGTCTGAGCCTTTTTTTGTTTTGTCTTGTTCCTTGTACCAAAAAATTCTCCCACTGGAGTTTTTCTGTTGGTTGAATGTTGAGTACCTGTTGTGCCTGCGCCCCCTGAGCTGGGCCTCCTGCCAGAAAGTGACTTGGAAAGTGAGGGGGAAGGGCCATCAGGACTTACCTTGGGAACACCAGCTTCCCTGGCTCAGCTCCAGAAGCCAGAGGCAGGCCAGATGGAAGAGATAAACGAGGCCTGACTCTTCCCCCCCCAGGCCACGCCTCCAGACCCAGCTGATGGCAATCAGGCCTGGCTGGACCCTAGGTTTCATAGGCAGGAGAGGCAGGAACAACAGAAGCAGGGGTGGGGCAGGCCTAGGAAGTGTTGAGTCATGGAGCCACACCCCACAGGATATAAAAGCAGCAAGGGCTGCTATGCCTCTTCGTAGCAGGCAAATCAACTGATTAACTAAGAGCTGAAGTTTGTTCCTGGGTGGCTCATCGGCATTGAGGGAGATAACAGAGACACTTGGCAGACGCTCGCTAGTTTGCTGCCAGAGCTGATAGTGCCGGCTAATTAAGCCATCGCTCGGACAGAGGCGAAAGGGGACAGAATAGTACCAGTGTTCCATTGAAACCCTAAAACAGGGTTTTTCCTCAATCTCGGCGGCTGCAACATGGATGGACTTCAACTCCCAGAATTCTGGGAGTTGAAGTCCACCCGTCTTCCAGCTGCCAGTGTTGAGAAACATCACCCTAATACAGGGGTGTCAAACTCAATTTCATTCAGGCCTGTGGTTGACCTCAGGGGGACTGGATGGGCGTGGCTGACCAGGTGGGCGTGGCCAGTTTGACAACCACTCCCCAAACTGCTAGCATCTTTCCTCTTCACACTGGGTAGACTGGGCCAAAGTCATGCTGGCCCGATGTTTCCTCTTCGCACTGGGAAGACTGGGCCAAAGCGACACGGGCTGGCCCCTTACATTTTCCAGGACAGCCCTGGGGCCCGGAACCGACCACATCGGGGGCCAGATTAGGCCCGTGGGCCTTTTGTTTAGAATAGAATTGAATGGAATGGATTGGGCACACAAGGAATTAGTCTTTGGTGCATAAGCTCTCAGTGTACATAAAAGAAAAGATACGTTCGTCAAGAATCATAAGGCAAAAGAAGAAAGGGAGGGAGAAAGGGACAGGAAGGAAGGAAGGAATTAGGGAGGGAAAGAAGGAAGGAGAGAGGAAGAACAGGAATAGAATAGAATAGAACAGTTCTCCTCCTCCCTTCTTCCCTCCCTCTCTTTTAGCACTGATGTTGTTACTTAGTTGGGTCATGAGATGTCTGCAAGAAAACAACTAAGTTCAGAGAGCACCAAGGAGCTCAGAGTCGTCTTCTTCCTCCTCCCCCCCTGCAAACCCACTTCCTTTCACCACTGATGATGTTACCTAGTTGGGTCACGAGATGTCTGCAAGAAAACAACCAAGTTCAGAGAGCACAAAAGACTCTACAGTTCTCCTCCTCCTCCCTCCTTCCCTCCCTCCCTTCTAACACTGATGTGGTTACCTAGTTGGGTCATGAGATGTCTGCAAAAAAACCAACCAAGTTTATAGAGCACAGAGGACCAGAGTTCTCGGTCTCAACCCCCCCCCCCCACAAAAAAAGTGGGGTGGTGGTGGAAATTCCCATCCCCAAAGAAAAACCAAAGGAATCAAACATACAGGAAATCCATTTTCATGGGATTTTTCTCCTCCTGATTCTGGTGTGCAGAGAAACAGTTTGCAGAGGCAGATGGAAATGGGTCAGGATCTGCATCTGGTGGGCAAACTGTCTTATTTTAACCGGGGCGCTAAACAAAAACATAACCGGCTGGAAAAGAATAGTTTTCTTGGTGATACAGAGGCTTTGTCATGGAGCATCCGGTCTGAATGTCTGTAATTTCCCCCAAAGGGAAAATTTCAGTGGTGAAATCCAATTTTTTTTTTACTACTGTGGCTTCTGTGGGCATGGCTTGGTGGGCGTGGCAGGGGAAGGATATTGCAAAATCTCCATTCCCACCCCACTCCTGGGGGAAGGATATTGCAAAATCTCCATTCCGACCCCACTCCTGGGGGAAGGATACTGCAAAATACCCATTCCCTCCCCACTCCTGGGGGAAGGATATTGCAAAATCCCCATTCCCATCCCATTCCTGGGGGGAAGGATGTTGCAAACTCCCCATTCCCTCCCTACTCCTGGGGGAAGGATACTGCAAAATCCCCATTCCCTCCCCACTCCTGGGGGAAGGATACTGCAAAATCCCCATTCCCATCCCACTCCTGGGGGAAGGATATTGCAAAATCCCCATTCCCATCCCACTCCTGGGGGGAAGGATGTTGCAAACTCCCCATTCCCTCCCTACTCCTGGGGGAAGGATACTGCAAAATCCCCATTCCTATCCCACTCCTGGGGGGAAGGATGTTGCAAACTCCCCATTCTCTCCCCTCTGCTGGGGGAAGGATACTGCAAAATCCCCATTCCCATCCCACTCCTGGGGGGAAGGATGTTGCAAACTCCCCATTTCCTCCCCACTCCTGGGGGAAGGATACTGCAAAATCCCCATTCCCATCCCACTCCTGGGGGGAAGGATGTTGCAAACTCCCCATTCCCTCCCTACTCCTGGGGGAAGGATACTGCAAAATCTCCATTCCCACCCACTCCTGGGGGAAGGATATTGCAAAATCTCCATTCCCACCCCACTCTGAGGCCAGCCAGAGGTGATATTTGCCGGTTCTCAGGACTGCTCAAAATTTCCGCTGCCGGTTTTCCAGGTCCTGCTGAATTTCAACCCTGGAAATATTTATTCAAAGATTCTAATCAGACAGACCCTGAATCTTTTTTTTTTTTTTTTTACATTTATACCCCGCCCTTCTCCGAAGACTCAGGGCAGCTTACAATGTATAAGAATCTAAAGGTTTTGCAGGATCAATGTTCCCTCTAATTTTTCACAAGTCTGAGCAAGCACACTAACTCCCTGAGCGGTCCCTTGGACCACTGTGAGCAACATCAGACGTGCGGGTCATGCCAGCATCGCATCCATTCAAGTCACATGATTTATTAAAAGAATCAAACAGATTCGGCTAGCTAAAAGTTTTAGCTAGCCGAATCTGTGCTGCGCAGCTAATCAACGTCATTTGACAGGCGTTGATTAGCTGCGCAGCACAGATTTTCTGTGCGCTGAGACCGTGTCAGCAGTGCGCATTTGCGCACGCGCGCAGTTTAGAGGGAACTGTGCAGGATTGGAATACAAAAATTGCAATATAGGAAGTCCTCCACATACAACAGTTTGTTTAGTGGCCGTGCATAGTTAACAGCGCTGAAGAAAGGGACTTACGACCGTTTTTCAAACTTACGACCATTGCCGCATCTCCCGGGTGACGTGATCAAAATTCAGACACTTGGCTACCGACTCGTATTTATGACGGTTGCAGTGTTCCCCAAGGTCAAGTGATCCCCTTTTGTGACCTTTTGACAAGCAGAATCCAAGGGGAAGCCAGATTTCACTTAACAACCGAGTGACTCACTTAACAACTGCAGTGATTCACTTAACAACCATGGGAAGAAAGGTCATAAAAGGGGGCAAAGTTCACTTAACAACTGTCTCACTTAGCAATGGAAATGTTGGGCTAAACGGCGGCCATAAGTCACCTGTATATTTTTTTAAAGCAAGTCCAAGATTGCATTTATTTTCAAGAAGGCAAATATATTATGAGTAACTATTCATCTGTGTATGCCTGTATGGAGGAAATATCCATTGTGGATTTATCTCATATATATATATATATATATATATATATATATATATATATATATATATATATATATATATATATATATATATATATATATATATATATATATATATATAGGTCTTTGGTTTTTCGGTTTTCTCCAGTGTAAAATATATATATATTTTATGATATATATTGTATATATCATATTAATATATATAAATTTCATACATATTGGGAAAAAATGTGCTTTGAAGTCAACTTTACTGGACCAAAAACTTAGAAGAATCTTTTGGGGATTAATGTATATCTATTAAGCAAATTATGTTGCAGTGTTAACGAAGAGAAAAATTCATTAAGACAGTTCAAATGGTTTTTATTGGGGCCGTAGAGATATCTGTTTCTTTTTTCTTTTTTATTAAATATATTTTTTATTAAAAGAAAATTTTAGCGCACATTACTACAGAAACTTAAAAGGAAAAGTAGAAAAAAAGGAAAGATGAAAGAATAAAAAAAAAGAGAGATATCTAAAGAAGTAACTTCCAATCTCTGAGGCTGTTGCAAACACAGCAATTACCATCTGTAGTTCTTAAGTGAATTTGGGTTCTCCAGTGACTTTTTTTGCTTGTCGGAAGATCGCAAAAGGGGATCACGTGACCCCGGGACACTGCAACCGTCATAAGTACATGCCAGTTGACAAGCGTGACTTTTGATCACATGACCATGGGGATGCTGTAACAGTCGTAAGTGTGGAAAACAGTCACAAGTTCCTGTTTTCAGTGTCGCTGTAGCTTCGAACGGTCATTAAACAAATGGTTTGCAAGTCGAGAACTGCCTGTAGTTGATGTTCGGGAAACTAGCTTGGATGGCAAATCGGTGATTGGTTTGGAAAGAATTGGGTCAACAAACTTCTGCAGGCCCAGTAGAACAGATCACTTACGTTGTGGTCCGCCAGCAGCCTGCAGAGCTGGCAGTGGAGTCGGACAGTGAGGAGGCTGAGGAAGAACATGGGCCATTCCTGGAGGCTGGGGAAGACCCGGATGAGGACTCTGCATCGGAGGCAGAGGTGGGGCCAGGGCCATCTGGGAGTGATGTGCGGACTCCGGAGCCTCCAGAGGTTGACAGTAGTGAGGCAGAGGAACAGGAGGAGCCTGTTCCTAACGCACGCATGAGAAGAGCTGCCAGAAGGCAAGAGCAGCTCAAGCAAAGAGGACGACTCTGGAGTAGAGCCAAGAGATGATTGGCCCCTCCCATAAGGCTTAAAAGACCAGCAATGGCGTTTGGGCTCTTTGCCGGAAAACAGCGTTGATAGCCTTGCTCCTTGTCTTGCTGCATTTATTACTTGTCGGTGTCTTCTGCTTCTGAATTTTTGCCAAGAAAAGCCTTTGGCAGTTTGCCTAATTGGACCAAGGTTGGTGTTAAGACTGAAGAATTTGTTTTGATTTAATTTGGACTACGCTGAGAATGAGTTAATTCTCAGCTGTTCTAATAAAGTCTGTGTTTGAACTAATTGTGTTTAATCCTACCTACTTGAGTCTAGGTGACAACAACTTAGCTGGCCTTGGCTGATCTCAAGGGTTAACCAGGATGGGCCTGTGATTAAGACTTGGATCACTGCAACCTGGGAATTCCCAAGATTGTTGGCTAGGCAAGTTGTTGTTGTTTTTAAAAGGAAATCTCTGGGAATAGGGATTGGCAAAACCACATTCCTAACTCAGCCAAGAAAACCACACGGATGATTCATCTGCCTTTTTTGTGTTTTTAATTGAAAATTGTGCTTGCGATACATGCATAGATAAAGAGTTCCCTTCTGGCCAATTGAGGGACTGTTGAAACAGGATCCGCCCGTTCACTTTGGCTCCCGTTTAGTTTAGGCGGAGAATTGATCTAGGCCCATGATGGTGAACCTATGGCACATGTAGCCATCTCAGTGGACATGCGAGCTGAGCTTCGGTGCAAATGGGCGCACCAGCCAGCTGATTTTCGGGCTTTCTGGGCCCACTAGAAGTAGGGAAACAGGCTGTTTCCTGCCTCCAGAGGGCCTGGGGGCAGGTGGGGAAGGCCTGTTTTTCTTTCTCACCTGGCTCCAGAGCCTCTCTATGAGTCTGGGGAGGGCAAAAACGGCCTTTCTCACCCCCCACGAAGCTCTCCGGAGGCCAGAAACTGCCCGTTTGCCAACTTCCGAGTGGATAGACAGTGACGTTTTTTGCTGTCCCCACCCTCCAGAGCCTCTCTAGGAGTCTCTGGAGGCTGGGGACAGCAAAAAAGTCACTTCATGTTCAACCATTGGGCCTCTGGTGGCTCAGCAGATTAAGTCTGTCTGTTATTAACACAGCTGCTTGCAATTATTGCAAGTTCAAGTCCCACCAGGCCCAAGGTTGACTCAGCCTTCCATCCTTTATAAAGTAGGTAAAATGAGGACCCAGATTGTTGGGGGCAATAAAGTTGACTTTGTATATAATATACAAATGGATGAAGACTATTGCTTAACACATTGTAAGCCGCCCTGAGTCTTCAGAGAAGGGCGGGATATAAATTCAAATTAAAAAACAAAACAAAACACCAGAAGTTGGCAAACGGGCAGTTTCTGGCCTCTGGAGGGCCTTCAGTGGGGTGGGGAAGGCCGTTTTTGCCCTCCCCAGACTCATAGAGAGGCTCTGGAGCCAGGTGAGAGAGAAAAACGGGCCTACCGGGCCATCGTGTGCCAGGAGCCGGTGGGGAAGGGTGTCGCGCATGCATGTTTGCGGGCAGGGTGCATAGAATTATGGGTGTGGGCACGCACACGTGACCCGGCCCCCCGCCTCCTGGCACGCAATGTCAAAAGGGTTAGCCATCACTGATCTAGGCAATATTTTATAGAGATGAATCAATCAATGTATCAGTCAGTCAATGATATTTATTGAGGTGGTTCCATTCCTAAATTGGCCGTCATGACATTTAAACAGCATTCAAACGCGCAGCTCCTTCTCATTATAAGGGAGCCAGTTTGGCCTAGTGGTTAAGAGGCCTGGCGAAAAACCAGGATATGGTGAGTTCTAGTCCTGCTATAAGCAGGAAAGCCAGTTGGGTGGCTTTGGACCGATCACCAGGAGGTGGTGAATTCTGGTCCTGCACAGGAAAGCCAGCTAGGTGACTTTGGGCCTATCCACCAGGAGCTGGTGAATTCTAGTCCTGCCTTAGACATGAAAGCTGCCTGGGTGACTTTGGGCCAATCACCAGGAGACAATGAGTTCTAGTGCCATCTTACGCAGGAAAGCTGGTTGGGGGACTTTGGGTCAATCACCAGGAGACGGTAAGTTCTAGTCCTGCCTTAGGCTTGAAAGCTGGCTGGGTGTCTTTGGGCCAGTTTTATGACATTCATGTCCATTTCGCCAATTATTGCGACCAGCAAAAATTAGAGTCGGTTTACATTGCTTTCCTTTAGGATGTTGATCATGGCTACCAACTTAACTTGCATCCGTGCAGGGAATGTTACAGCAAACCGTAGTCCGTCTTCATTCACACACAAGGTGTAATAAAAGTAGGATTCTGCATAATAATATTTAATAGCTATCAAGCGTTCAAAAGGATTGTGACAATCGTGTCTTTTTGAAATAGGATGAAGTTTTCAATCTACTGAGCTGTGCTTATATAGTTCAGGAGTAGCAAATAAAAATCAGAAGCCAAATATATGCCTAATAAAAGATTTTTTAAAAAAGACACATGTGGCATATGTTCCTAAAAACAACCTAGTTCACATTGATGCTTTTCAGATGAATGAGGTATGAATTTGAGCTGATTCATTGTAGTATCATCTTAACAGGCAAATGGTTCGTTCATTCGTTCGTTCGTTCGTTCATTCATTCATTCAATAATGGCTTTATACCATCAGACTGTTTTTATGATAGTGATTATCATATATAATATATAATATATATATATATATATATAATATATATATATATAATATAGAATAGAATAGAATAGAATAGAATAGAATAGAATAGAATAGAATAGAATAGAATAGAATAGAATAGAATTTTATTGGCCAAGTGTGATTGGACACACAAGGAATTTGTCTTGGTGCATATGCTCTCAGTGTACATAAAAGAAAAGATACGTTCATCAAGGTACAACATTTACAACACAATTGATGATCAATATATCAATATAAATCATAAGGATTGCCAGCAACAAGTTATAGTCATACAGTCATAAGTGGAAAGAGATTGGTGATGGGAACTATGAAACGATTAATAGTAGTGCAGATTCAGTAAATAGTCTGACAGTGTTGAGGGAATTATTTGTTTAGCAGAGTGATGGCCTTCGGGAAAAAACTGTTCTTGTGTCTAGTTGTTCTGGTGTGCAGTGCTCTATAGCGCCGTTTTGAGGGTAGGAGTTGAAACAGTTTATGTCCAGGATGCGAGGGATCTGCAAATATTTTCACGGCCCTCTTCTTGATTCGTGCAGTATACAGGTCCTCAATGGAAGGCAGGTTGGTAGCAATTATTTTTTCTGCAGTTCTAATTATCCTCTGAAGTCTGTGTTTTTCTTGTTGGGTTGCAGAACCGAACCAGACAGTTCTAGAGGTGCAAATGACAGACTCAATAATTCCTCTGTAGAATTGGATCAGCAGCTCCTTGGGCAGTTTGAGCTTACTGAGTTGGCGCAGAAAGAACATTCTTTGTTGTCCTTTTTTAATGATGTTTTTGATGTTAGCTGTCCATTTTAGATCTTGCGATATGATAGAACCCAGAAATTTGAAGGTTTCTACTGTTAATACTGTGTTGTCAAGTATTGTGAGAGGTGGAAGTATGGAAGGGTTTCTCCTAAAGTCTACCACCATTTCTACGATTTTGAGTGTGTTCAGTTCCAGATTGTTTTGGTTGTCAGGATTGTTATGAATCCAACATAATCTAGGATCTTCTGGGATTTTGGATGTCGGCATCCATACATCTTAAAACTCTATGTGGGCTTGTCCACAGAGATTCTCAATCATCCAGATCCGGGTGGCATGCGTAGCCATATCAGTGGGCATGCGAGCTCAGCTCAGGTACCACCGGAAGTTGGCAAACAGGCTGTTTTCGGCCTCCAGAGAACTTCTGGGGTGGGGTGGGGAAGGCTGTTTTCACCCTCCCCAGACTCCTAGAAAGGCTCTGGAACCAGGTGTGAGAGAAAAACAGGCCTACCGGGCCATCGAGTGCCAGGAGAGCGGGGGTGGGGGGGAGCGGAGGGGGGTCATGCGGGGGAATGGGGCACATAGAATTATGGGTGAGGGCACATGCGCGCGTGACCCCCCCCCGCCCCCCCTCCTCCTGGCACGCAATGGCAAAAAGGTTAACCATCACTGATCCAGATCTTGGTTGTCCCAAAAGTGCTTTTTTTAAAAGGCAACTAGACTTTCTTGTGGGTTTTGTTGCTGTTGTTCTTTTCTTCTTTGAAAACGTTTTGCTTCTCATCCAAGAAGCTATATCTTGGATGAGGTCATCCAAGAAGCTTGATTCTATCCCAAGAAGGGATAGAATCAAGATCACGTGAAGTGTTAATACCACTTTATAATGCCTTGGTAAGGTCACACTTGGAATATTGCATTCGGTTTGGTCGTCACGATGTAAAAAGGATGTTGAGACTCTAGAAAGAGTGCAGAGAAGAGCAACAAAGATGATTAGGGGACTGGAGGCTAAAACATATGAAGAACGGTTGCAGGAACTCGGTATGTCTAGTTTAATGAAAAGAAGGACTAGGGGAGTCAGGATAGCAGTCTTCCAGTATCTCAGGGGTTGCCCCAAAGAAGAGGGAGTCAAGCTATTCTCCAAAGCACCTGAGGGCAGGACAAGAAGCAATGGGTGGAAACTAATCAAGGAGAGAGAAGCAACTTAGAACTAAGGAGAAATTTCCTGACAGTTAGAACAATCAATAAGTGGAAAAAACTTGCCTGCAGAAGTTGTAAATGCTCCAACACTGGAAATTTTTAAGAAAATGTTGGATAGCCATTTGTCTGAAGTGGTGTAGGGTTTCCTGCCTGGGCAGGGGGCTGGACTAGAAGACCTCCAAGGTCCCTTCCAACTCTGTTATTATGTTATGTTAAGCATTTTCAGTTCTCTAAGCACAAGGGAGAGAAAAATACCAGAGAAAGTCCGATTGCCTTTTTTGGGAATAAAATACCTTTGGGTCTGTAGGGTTTTATTTCCCATAAGAGTATAGGGTTTTATCATTCAAAATGTAATCTTGGAGGCCATTATTCGAAAGACGCTACCTGGCATGGTACATGGAATTTTTCACTAAGCATTCTTTCCGTTTCCGTTTAAATGTCTCCACAAAGGAGCCGCCACCACCACCTCCGAATTAAATCTGTCACCCTTTTGAACAGCTTGTAAGTGTTGGAGAACTTTCCGTATATTTAACCAAAATCTGCTTGGGAGTATTATTTTAAATGTTAAATAATTGGTATTTATCAGTGCTCCGCAATCTGTTTCTTTGCAGAGTCAAACTCTTAGTTCTAGTCTTCCAAAAAATGGAGATCAAGTCCCCTCCATCCTTTTTTTATGCTCGTCAGATACCGGGTTTGCCCCCTTTATTTTTCACTTCGCACACGCCTTGTGCGGTGCTACAAGACTCAACACTTTCTCCCTCTTTGTTTACATAGGGGTATCCTATTTTGGCAACTTTTAAGACTTGTGGACTTCAACTCCCAGAATTCCCCAGCCAGCATGACATCCCAGTCACCCAGCCAGCTTTCATGCTTAAGGCGGGACTACAATTCACCGTCTCCTGGTCATTGGCTCAAAGTCACCCAGCCAGCTTTCATGCCTAAGACAGGACTAGAACTCACTGGGCCGGTGAATGGCGCAGGCTGGTAAGGCCTGTTATTAAGAACAGCCTGTTATTAAGAACACAAAGCCTGCAATTACTGCAGGTTCGAGCCCGGCCCAAGGTTGACTCAGCCTTCCATCCTTTATAAGGTAGGTAAAATGAGGACCCAGATTGTTGGGGGGGCAATAAGTTGACTTTGTAAAAATATACAAATAGAATGAGACTATTGCCTTATACACTGTAAGCCGCCCTGAGTCTTCGGAGAAGGGCGGGGTATAAATGTAAACAAACAAACAAAAAAAAACTGTCTCCTGGTGATTGGACCAAAGTCACCCATCCGGCTTTCATGCCTAAGGTGGGACTAGAACTCCCAGTCACCTGGTGATTGGCCCAAAGTCACCCAACTGGCTTTCATGCCTAAGGTGGGACTAGAACTCCCAGTCTCCTGGTGATTGACTCAAAGTCACCCAGTCGGCATTCATGCCTAAAACAAGACTAGAACTCCCAATCTCCTGGTGATTGGCTCAAAGTCACCCAGCCAGCTTTCATGCCTAAGACGGGACTAGAACTCACTGTCTCCTTGTGATTGGCCCAAAGTCACCCAACCAGCTTTCATGCCTAAAACGGGACTAGAACTCCCAGTCTCCTGGTGATTGGCCCAAAGTCACCCAACTGGCTTTCATGCCTAAGACGGGACTAGAACTCACTGTCTCCTGGTGATTGGACCAAAGTCACCCATCCGGCTTTCATGCCTAAGGTGGGACTAGAACTCCCAGTCACCTGGTGATTGGCCCAAAGTCACCCAACTAGCTTTCATGCCTAAGATGGGACTAGAACTCCCAGTCTCCTGGTGATTGGCTCGAAGTCACCCAGCCAGCTTTCATGCCTAAGACGGGACTAGAACTCACTGTCTCCTTGTGATTGGCCCAAAGTCACCCAACCGGCTTTCACACCTAAGACAGGACTAGAACTCCCAGTCTCCTGCTTATTGGCTCAAAGTTACCCAGCCGGCTTTCACGGCTAAGACATGACTTGAACTCACGATCTCCAGCTTTCTAGCCTGGTGCCTTAACCACCGGACCAAACCGGCTCTCTAATTAAGCTGCCTAATTAGCATACACTAAGATTTGCAAATAGATCCAATAACTCTGAAAACGTAAGAGCCCCTTGGTGGAAATCTTCCTTAAAGGACTGGACCAACTCAAATATCTTGAGGTGGACCATGCATTCCCCATTTAAATTCCATCTGGATTGTAACGTTGGATCAAAGACCAGTGTTTCTTGGGGTTGGTTTTGGCGCGTAGTCATTGGCCCGCAAACCTTGTCAAACGCTCCTTGGTTTTCCCAAGTATTTAACGGTGAGATTTCCTACAACGCAGAGGGCGTTTGGAGCTGTTGAAAAACTGCCTTCCAATTTAGATGACACATTCGATATCGTGTAAAAGCAACTGGTTTGGGGCATTGATGCCAAATCTTAAAAGGGAAATTAAGGTTACATGGAAAATCGGGGGGGTTTACAAGATTTCAGGTCACAAAAGTGGATTGCCAAAAGCCGGAAAAAAATATTGAAAACCTAATCAAGAGATAAAGCTTTAGTGATAGAAAATTGGCTATGCTTGAGAGGGTTCTCTCTCCCCCCCCCCCCCCGCTTTTTAATCTCTTGGGATCTAATTAACTTCTTATCAAATTGCAGGGATCTGCAGGACCGGGTTGAGAATACCCTGCAGTAGGAAATCCTGTAAACTTTTAACTGTTGTTGGAATATTATTTTCTACATAAGGCTGGCTGGGGAATTCTGGGAGTTGAAAGCCGCACGTCTTTAAAACTTGCCAAGGTTGAGAATCTCAGCTTTATATTATCATAAATAAATATCTGGCTAGTTCAAATGCTCACTGCATATTAGGTTCTTCCAAGGCTGTTATGAAACACCTCTTAAATAATACATTTTGCTGTTACCTGGATTGCTTTTGATGCAGAAGTCTAATATATAATATAAAATACAGACAGCCAGTTAAGTCTAGTGGTTTAGGGACCAGTCTAGAAAGCCTGAGATCATGAGTTCTAGCCTTGCCTTAGGCATGAAAGCCGGCTGGGTGACTTTGAGCCAATCACCAGGAGACGGTGAGTTCTAGTCCCGCCTTAGGCATGAAAGCCGGCTGGGTGACTTTGAGCCAATCACCAGGAGACGGTGAGTTCTAGTCCCGCCTTAGACATGAAAGCCGGCTGGGTGACTTTGAGCCAATCACCAGGAGACGGTGAGTTCTAGCCCCGCCTTAGGCATGAAAACCGGCTGGGTGACTTTGAGCCAATCACCAGGAGACGGTGAGTTCTAGTCCCGCCTTAGGCATGAAAGCCGGCTGGGTGACTTTGAGCCAATCACCAGGAGACGGTGAGTTCTAGTCCTGCCTTAGGCATGAAAGCCGGCTGGGTGACTTTGAGCCAATCACCACGAGACAGTGAGTTCTAGTCCCGCCTTAGGTGTGAAAGCTGTCTGGATACCTTCAGGCCAATAATTAGGAGACGGTGAATTCTAGTCCAGCCTTAGACCTGAAAACCAGGGGACTGACTTTTGGCCAATCACAGGAGCCTGAGAGTTCTAGTCCCAGGCTAGGCATTAAAGCCAGCTGGGTGACTTTGGGATATTCTCTCTCAGCCCAACCCACCTCACCTCACAGGGTGGTTGTTATGGGGAAAAGAGGAGGAAAGTTATTAGGAATATTCTTCCCCTTGAAAATAATACAGGTGGGTTAAAAAAAACTCAATACAAATTTTTTTTTAAATGTGGTTTTCTGCTACATTGCAAACTTTGCAGCATATTTTAGAATAAACTTAGCTATTGTTGTGTCTGCGCCCCTCCTGCCAGAAAGTGACTTGGAAAGTGAGGGGGAAGGGCCGTCAGGACTTACCTCGGGAGCACCGGCTTCCCTGGGTGGAGGAGATAACGAGGCCTCCGTCCCCTGACTCTTTCCCCCCCCGGCCACGCCTCCAGACCCAGCTGATGGCAATCAGGCCTGGCTGGACTCTAGGTTTCGTAGCAGGAGAGGCGGGAACAACAGAAGCAGGGGTGGGGCAGGCCTAGGAAGTGCTGAGTCATGGAGCCACATCCCACAGGATATAAAACCAGCGAGGGCTGCTGTGCCTCTTCGTAGCAGGCAAATCAACTGCTTAACTAAGAGCTGAAGTACTGTTTGTTCCTGGGTGACTCATCGGCGTCGAGGGAGATAACAGAGACACTTGGCAGATGCTCGCTATTTTGCTGCCAGAGCTGATAGTGCCGGCTAATTAAGCCATCGATTGGACGGAGGCGAAGGGGGGACAGAACAGCTCTGTTCCCGACATCCATAAACTCCCCCACATCCTGATACATGCACAGTGTTCAACGCAGCAGGTTTCACAGTTCCTCTGTTACCAACCAGGGAGTTTGGAATTCATGGCACAGGCATTTGCTGTGTATTTATAATTATCTACATGCATCCTAGTTTCATTCATAAAGAGGGCTACAAAAACAGATGTTTTCTGATTGAGCAGTGTCGCCTTATCCTGGGGCTTTACCAGCAGTTAGCAATAAAAGGATGATAAAAGCGTGCCCGTTGATTTCCCCCAAAATGTGCGATCGGGCAGGCGCCACAGATCGTCCTCGACTTACAACCCGTTCGTTTAGTGACCGTTCAAAAACGATCGCAAGTCACTTTTTTTTTCAGTTCACAGGTGCAACGGCACTGAAAAAAGTGACTTGCGACCGTTTTTCACACTTAACGGCCGTTGCAGCATCCCCGTGATCAAAACCCAGATGCTTGGCAAGCAACTCATATTTATGACGGTCGCAGTGTCCCGGGGTCATGTGATTTCCCCTTTTGCAGCATTCTGACAAGCAAAGGCCATGGGGGAAGCCAGATTCTCTTTAACAACCGTGTTACACACTGAATAAGTGCAGCGCTTCATTTAACAACCGTGGCAAGAAAGCTAGTTAAATGAGGCAAACCCCACTTAACAAACGTCTCACTTAGCAACAGAAAGTTTTTGGGCTCAAAAGTTGACTGCTACTGGTATTCTACCTTAGTGACCGATCGCAAATCCCTTCCAGGTGTTTGGACCATGAATGACGTTCAAGGTTCATAAAAGGGTCACAGGAGGCTACTAGAACAGAGGTCCCCAACCTTTCTAGCTTGGCGGCCCGGCGTGTAGGGGGGTGACGTGTGAGTAGCAGGCTCACCCACAGCTACATTTGTGCCACGTGGCCACCACGGACAGGTTCTCCGCTCGCACAAATGGAGCTTCACACATCAGTGGAGGGAGGTTACGTTCGTGCGTGAAGCTCCACTCGTGCGTCTGGCGGTGTTGTGGTCCGTCAGCAGCCTATGGAGCTGGCGATGAGGCAGAGGTGGGGCCAGGGCCATCGGGAAGTGAGGTGTGGACTCCAGAGCCTCCAGAGACTGATAGTAGTGAGGCAAAGGAACAGGAGGAACCTGTTCCTAATGCACGCATGAGAAGAGCTGCCAGAAGGCAAGAGCAGCTCAAGCAAAAAGGACAACTCGGGAGTAAGGCCAAGAGATGATTGGCCCCTCCCATAAGGCTTAAAACAGACCAGCACCGGCATTTGGGCTTTGCCAGAAAACAACGTTGTAGCTGTGTCTTCTTCTTCGTCCTCTGCTTCATATCCGTCTTTGCTTTTGTGGCTTCTGGATGTTTGCCAGGAAGGGCCTTTGGCAGTTTGCCTAATTGGACTGAGGTTTGTGAGATAACTGAAGAATTTGTGTTGGGAGGCATTTGTTTTACTTTGAGTTGAACGATGCTGGAAATGAAGTAATTCCCAGCTGTTTGAATAAAGTTTGTTTTTCCATGGACTAAGTTTATTATTACCTACTTGGGCCTGGGTCACAACAGGCCGGCCCCGGCACTCGCACACAAAGCCTCCCCTCGCACAAGCGGAAGACGCTTGAACGGAGGGCGCTTTGTGCTTACGCACCTAGCTCCATTTCTCTTGCGGCCAGGTAGTGGACCACATGGCCCCAGGATTGGGTACTCCACGCTAGACTGTGATAACTCCCAAGCTGCTTTATGACTCTCTCGCAACATTTGCGACAGAAATGTTGGGCTCAGTCGCTCAGTCATAAGTCGAGGACTACCCGTAACGTAAGACATAAAGACACAGAACGCCAGGAGTGTCAAAACTCATGGCCCGGGGAGCGGATCTGGCCCATGGGATGCTTAGATCTGGCCCGCTCTGGAAACAGCGAAGGACCGGCCCGCGGTACTTCTGCCAGCGAAAACGGAGGTCCGCAGGCAGCCCTCCCAGGCTCCGCCTGCAGAGGGTTGCAGGAGGCCATCGCAGCCGAAAATGGAGCTCGGGAGCCCATTTTCGCTGGCAGAGCGCTCGGGCCATTACCTGCTCCCCCGACACAAGTGATGTCTACCTGGCCACGCCCACCCCTTCGAGGCCAAACACAACCCTGATGCAACCCTCAATATTAACCCTATTGATAGAATGGCAGCTTACAAAACAACAGCCTTACAAAACGACGAAAATCGATTCATTTTTTGGCATGAAAGCAAATTTCAATATCGATCAAGCCAGTTAGAGCAAGCTTGCAAGAGTTAAATTTTTCAAGCTCAGTTCGTTCACCCCTTTTAGTAAAGTCCTTGGACCCTTATATGAATTTTTAATGCTCTCTCGCAAATGGGGAGTTATCATTCTTTGTGAAATTCAGAGCCGACTGGTTTGAGATGTTACAAATTTGGAAGAAATATAGCTTCCTTTACTCGCAGTCTTTTTTTAATATTTGGTGGTGTTTGGGTTTTTTTGCTCCATATTTTATTTATTGTTCTTTCACCCACCTAATAACTGAAGTTAATCCGCCTGAACTGAACCGTAACAATAGCAGAACGATTTATTTATTCAGTGCCTTACCCTTCAATTAAATCATAGGTATGCGGTTTAATTTAAAGGTATTAAAAATACATAAACGTTGAATACACATGCAGAGAACGAACAAAATATAAAGAGCTGTTTTATTAAACTTTCTAAAGTATAACAAAAACAAAAAGAGAGAGAGAAGGAGGATATTGGCAGTTTTTCAAATTACAGCAGACCATCGGAACTAATTTGCAAAAAAGTTTTCTTATTAGCAATCAAGTTTTTTGCGGGAAAAACCTTCAGCTGAAAAATGGATTCCCTTGTATGCCACTCGCATGACTTCAATCTGAGATTTATTTCTTTTTTAAAAGGCTAGCTGAGTTCTCAAAAGAGCCGGAGAGGGGAATTTAGAGTCATCATACACGGTTTTGGCTTCCCTTCCCATTGCTATTGTCAAATATATGGTACATTTGGCTGTCAAGGCAGAGTTCAAAAGCCCTCTGGAGGCTCTGTTGTTGCAGGTGCAACACTTGAGTGTTGGGGGATCGTGTTAAAAGATGATCCTAGGGGCCACAACCTTTCCAGTTATTGTTCGATCTTCTTTTTTGTGCAACCTGGACAAAAAACGGAGCGAGTCGCGGGAAACGGAAGAAAGGGAATTGAACCGTCCTTCAAACTTGATTCCTTCCCTTCGTAAGGTCAATTCATCCACACGGTTCCAGAATCTGGTCCATGAAATAGTTTGGTTGTCTTGTCATTCTGTTGGACCGGATCCTTTTCTTTTCTTTTCTTTTCTTTTCTTTTCTTCTTCTTTCTTTTTTCTTTCTTTCTTTCCTTCCTTCCTTCTTCCTTTTCTTTCTTCTCTTCCTTCCTTTTCCTTCCCCCCTCCCTCCCCTTTGTCCGTCCGTCCTTTCTTTCTTTCCTTATTTCCTTCTCTCTCTCTCTCCTTCCTTCCTTCCTTCCTTCCTCCTTCCTTTTCTTTTTTCCTTTCCTTCCTTCCTTCCTTCTTTCTTTCCTTCTTTGCTTCTTCCTTTTCTTTCTTTCCTGTCTTCCTTTATTTTCCTTCCCCCTCCTCCCTTTGTCCGTCCGTCCTTTCTTTCTTTCCTTATTTCCTTCTCTCTCTCTCTCCTTCCTTCCTTCCTTCCTCCTTCCTTTTCTTTTCTTTCTTTCCTTCCTTCCTTCCTTCTTTCTTTCCTTCTTTGCTTCTTCCTTTTCTTTCTTTCCTGTCTTCCTTTATTTTCCTTCCCCCTCCCTCCTCTCTTGTCCTTCCTTCTTCCTTCCTTCCTTCCTTCCTTCTTCCTTCCTTCCTTTTCTGTCTTCCTTCCTTCTTCCTTCCTTTTCTCTTTCCTGTCTTCCTTTCTTTTCCTTCTTTCTTTCCTTCCTTCCTTCTGTCTTCCCTTTCTTCCCCTCCATACCTTCTTCCTTCCTTTTCTGTCTTCTTTCCTGTCTTCCTTTCTTTTCCTTCCTTCCTTCCTTCCTTCCTTCCTTCCTTCCTTCCTGATGTCGCTCAAATCTTCGTCTTCAACCCTTTAAAGACCTCCAGTTTTTGCAATGTAACATTTTCCACGCACAGAAGACGTCCACATTTTTGAATTATGTCCCATCGAGTTGTTTTGGGATTCCTAATGACCACGTTGATAGATGTTCCGCCCTGAGCTACCAATGTTCTCTTCTATAATAAAATGGCTAGTCCTCAACTTAACAACCATTCATTTACTGACAGTTCAAAGTTATTAAACAGCGTTGGAAAAAGGGACTTAACAACCATTTTTCATACTTGCAACCTCTGCGGCATCCCGTTGGGCACATGATCAAAATTCAGGCACTCGGCAACTGGTTCCTGTTTATGACGCTTGCAATGTCCTGGGATCATGTGATCCCCTTCTAACCAGCCAATGGGGAAGCCAGATTCACTTTACAGCTGTCTTACTAAACTGAATGACTGCAGTGATTCCCTTAACAACCACCGTGGGAAGAAGGGTCGTAAAATGGGGGCAAAACTCACTTAGGGACTGTTTCGCTTAGCAGCAGAAATTTTGGGCTCCATTATGGTCGTACGCTGAGGACTTACCTGTAAATTTAAATCAGGAGGAGGCAACTTCTGGTATTGCTAGGAAAAAACAAACAACTTTTAATGGTAAAAAGCAGTTGAACCGAGGAATCGGGAAAAAGAAAATTGATAGTCTCCCCATTGGGGGACGTGGCCACTGGCCAAGCAACGTCTACATGTTTCTGGGATGCCTTAATTCGGATTTTCATACAGGTAGTCCTTGACCTATGACCATAATTGAGCCCAAAATTGGATGTTTATTTATTTATTTATTTAATCAAATTTATATACCGCCCTATCTCCCGAGGGACTCAGGGCGGTTAACAGCCACGTAAAAATATACATAAATACAAGTTAAAACCCCAATTAAAAAACTTATTACATACGGCCGAATATTAAAACCCCAATAGAATAATAAAAACCCCATTAAAACCAAATTAAAAAATTTAAAATCCTAATCCAGTCCTGCGCAGATAAATAGATGTGTCTTAAGCTCGCGGCGAAAGGTTCGAAGGTCAGGAAGTTGACGAAGTCCTGGGGGAAGTTCGTTCCAGAGGGCGGGAGCCCCCACAGAAAAGGCCCTTCCCCTGGGTGTCGCCAGCCGGCACTGCCTGGCGGACGGCACCCTGAGGAGTCCCTCCCTGTGAGAGCGCACGGGTCGGTGGGAGGCACTCGGTGGCAGTAGACGGTCCCGTAAGTATCCCGGCCCAATGCCATCGAGCGCTTTAAAGATAATTACCAAAACCTTGAAGCGCACCTGAAAGGCCACAGGTAGCCAGTGCAGTCTGCGCAGGAGAGGTGTCACATGGGAGCCACGAGGGGCTCCCTCTATCACCCGCGCAGCCGCATTCTGGACCAACTGGAGCCTCCGGGTGCTCTTCAAGGGGAGCCCCATGTAGAGAGCATTGCAGTAATCCAGACGAGATGTCACGAGAGCATGAGTGACCGTGCATAGGGCATCCCGGTCTAGAAAGGGGCGCAACTGGCGGACCAGGCGAACCTGGTAAAAAGCTCTCCTGGAGACGGCCGTCAAGTGGTCTTCAAAAGACAGCCGACCATCCAGGAGCACGCCCAAGTTGCGCACCCTGTTGCTTAGTGAGACGCTTGTTGAGTGAGTTTTGCCCGATTTTTACAGCCCTCCTTTCCACAGTTGTTAAGTAAATCCCTGCCGCTGACATTTAACCCGGTTGTTAAATGAATCCAGCTTCCCCGGTTGACTTTTTGCTTGTCGGAACATCGCGAAAGGGGATCGCGTGGCCCTCGGGAGACTGCAACCGTCGTAAGTACGAGTCAAGTTGCCAAGCACCTGAGCTTCGATCGCCTGACTGTGGAGATGCCGCAGCGGTCATAAGTGTGAAAAAAAAAACATTCATAAGTCACTTTTTCCAGTCCCGTCGTAACTTTGAACGGTCACTAAGTGAGCTGACGTAAGTGGAGGACTGCCTGCATTCCCAACGGGATAGCGGAAAACGTGTAGGCGCTTCAGTCAAGAAAGAGAAGGAAGGCAAAAGAGAAATTTTTTTCTCGGTGTGCAGCAGCTGCCAAAAACGCCAACACAGTTCTGGGCTGCATAAACAGGGGGATAGAATCAAGATCACGTGAAGTGTTAGTACCACTTTATAATGCCTTGGTAAGGCCACACTTGGAATATTGCATCCAGTTTTGGTCGCCACGATGTAAAAAAGATGTTGAGACTCTAGAAAGAGTGCAGAGAAGAGCAACAAAGATGATTAGGGGACTGGAGGATAAAACATGAAGAACGGTTGCAAGAACTGGGTATGTCTAGTTTAATAAAAAGAAGGATTAGGGGAGACATGATAGCAGTCTTCCAATATCTCAGGGGCTGCCACAAAGAAGAGGGAGTCAAGCTGTTCTCCAAAGCACCTGAGGGTAGAACAAGAAGCAATGGGTGGAAACTAATCAAGGAGAGAGAAGCAACTTAGAACTAAGGAGAAATTTCCTGACAGTTAGAACAATCAATAAGTGGAACAAGTTGCCTGCCGAAGTTGTGAATGCTCCAACACTGGAAATTTTCAAGAAAATGTTGGATAACCATCTGACTGAGATGGTGTAGGGTTTCCTTCCTGAGCAGGGGGTTGGACTAGAAGGCCTCCAGGGTCCCTGCCAACTCTGTTGTTGTTGTTGTTGTTGTTGTAAAATGAATTCTTGGAAAAAATTTTTGAAAGAGACAAAAATGAATGCCAGCAGCCTTTTTTTTTTTTTAATCATACTTTTATACCGTACCATCTCCCGTAGGACTCAGGGCGGTTCACAGGCATATTAAAAAACAATATAATAAATAAGCATTAAAAACCCAATTAAAACTAAATATTATCATAGCCAAATCACTAAAAACGATAAAAACCCATTAAAAAACCCTTAAAATTTAGTTAAAACATTTTATTCTTAGGCTAGTCCAGCGCGCTGAAATAATAAAGTCTTCAGTTCACGTCTGAAGGTCCGGAGGTCGGGGAGTTGTCGTAATCCCGGAGGAAGCTCGTTCCACAGGGCCGGTGCCGCTACAGAGAAGGCCCACCCCCTGGGGGTCGGCAACCTACATTGTTTGGTCGACGGCACCCTGAGGAGGCCCACTCTGTGGGAGCGCACGGGTCGTTGGGAGGCAGTCGGTGGCAGAAGGCGGTCTCGAAGGTATCCCGGTCCTAAGCCATGTAGCGCTTTAAAGATGGTAACCAAAACCTTGAATTGCACCCGGAAGGCTACTGGTAGCCAGTGTAGACCGCGCAGGATGGGTGTTATATGGGAGCAACGCGGTGCTCCCTCTGTCACCCACGCGGCCGCATTCTGGACTAACTGGAGCCTCCGGGTGCTCTTCAAGGGGAGCCCCATGTAGAGAGCATTGCAATAGTCCAGGCGGGAAGTGACGAGGGCGTGAGTGACCGTGCGTAAGGCGTCCCGGTCAAGGAAGGAAGGCCTTTGCAGATCCATCAAAGTTTTTACCCAATCCTTCCATTCAGTCTCCCAATTCTTTTTTTTTTTTAAGGGACAAAAAACGTGGGATCCGCTTCCTTGGGAAAGGAGCCAATCCCTGTCCAGAGGAATTGTGTAAACCAATCAGATATACAGTCCTGCCATTCCGCCCTCTGCTCACACTAAACTTGGAATTAAGTCTTTGTTAAGCTTCAGCCCATTCATACATTCCCATAGTTTCACCTCCTGGCAAGCCAACTATTTTTTCGATCCACCCCATTGAAGAAACCAAAGAGAACAACATATATTATTACATTTCTGGTAAAAAAAAAAAAGGGGGGGGGACATTCCATTGGATAAAGGATGATAATGGATAAAGCAGACAAGGTCTTAAAAAGAAGCTTTGAAACTTTCTTGTCCAAAATGATAAAAATCACATCCTTTTGTAGTTTGCGTCCTTCATGGTATAATATGGAGAAAACTTCATTCTTTTAATAAAAAATGTTTAGTGATCCGGCTTCACTTGCTGATTTTAGCAAATCTAAATGCAGCCCTTAATTTGGAATTTATCCCAAAAAGGGACTTTAACAGTGTATGAACCGGTATTTCGTTTTCTTCCCTGTAAAGTTTGAAGAAGGGTCTTGCTGCAACCCTAAATCAATTCTCTGCTTTACGTGTTTGAAAGACTCTTCAATTTTAAATAATGGTACAGATAT
The DNA here is from genome assembly GCF_028640845.1 of Ahaetulla prasina. Lineage (NCBI taxonomy): Eukaryota > Metazoa > Chordata > Lepidosauria > Squamata > Colubridae > Ahaetulla > Ahaetulla prasina. The sequence goes on along the minus strand of NC_080546.1, from coordinate 5,018,523 downwards.
AGAATAGAATAGAATAGAATAGAATAGAATAGAATAGAATAGAATAGAATAGAATAGAATAGAATAGAATAGAATAGAATTTTTATTGGCCAAGTGTGATTGGACACACAAGGAATTTGTCTTGGTGCATATGCTCTCAGTGTACATAAAAGAAAAGATACGTTCATCAAGGTACAACATTTACAACACAATTGATGATCAATATATCAATATAAATCATAAGGATTGCCAGCAACAAGTTACAGTCATACAGTCATAAGTGGAAAGAGATTGGTGATGGGAACTATGAAACGATTAATAGTAGTGCAGATTCAGTAAATAGTCTGACAGTGTTGAGGGAATTATTTGTTTAGCAGAGTGATGGCCTGCATTGTGCATCCCATAGTCGCATAATTGCATTCGATGACAAAACTGCTCCATAAGCAAACCACGGATTAAGCAATAGCCCTTAGGCGGGACTAGAACTCACCGTCTCCTGGTGATTGGCCCAAAGTCACCCAGCCAGCTTTCATGTATATAGCGGAATTAGAACGCACAGTCTCCTGGCAGTTAGCCAAAAGTCCTCCCTCCCTTCTTTCCTCCCTCCCTCCTGTGAGGAATTCAGTGTGGGTACTTGGCTAACCTTTGACCTCACTTGCCCTTCCCAACCCCCAGTCATTCTAGGTTTTGAAATGGTGAGGTTTTTTTATTAAAAAAAAGGGGTGGGTGGGAATTTTCATGACAAAAATTAGGATTATTCCAGTTAGATCTCCTCCTACATAGAATTAATTCTTCCTTCCTTCCTCCCTCCCTCCCTCCCTCCCTCCCATGGTGGCATAGTAGTTAGAGCGCAGTACTGCAGGCTACTTCTGCTGCCTGCCGGCTGCCTGCAATTTGGCAGTTCAAATCTCACCAGGCTCAAGGTTGACTCAGCCTTCCGTCCTTCCGAGGTGGGTAAAATGAGGACCCAGATAGTTGGGGGCAAGAGGCTGACTCTGTAAACCGCTTAGAGAGGGCTGGAAAACTACTGTGAAGCAGTTTATAAGTTTAAGTGCTATTGCTTCTTCCTTCTTTCCGTCCGTCCGTCCTTCCTTCCTTCCTTCCCTCCTCTGTCCCTCTTCCTTCCTTCCTTCCTTCCTTCCTTCCTTCCTTCCTTCCTTCCTTCCTTCCTTCCTTCCTTCCTTCCTTCCTTCCTTCCCTCCCTCCCTCTCTGCATTATTTCAGAGTTCTCTCCCTCCCTTCCTCTCTGCCTCTATCCTTCTCTCCCTCTCCCACTTTTTTTCCTTCCTTCCCTCCCTCCCTCCCTCTAACTCTGCATTAATTCAGAGGTCCCTCCCTCCCTTCCTGAGCTTTTCCCATGATGTAGTCAAATGCACACGGGAAAACCCACAAAAGAAAACCCGAGGCCGTTGCCCTGGCTTCGGGTGTTCTCACAACCTCAAGAAAGGAAGGACAGGTTGTTCTTGATCCCGAAGAGGTAAGGAAGGCCCTCACCTTTCCACGAAACACCTATCAATCGCTTAAGGCTTAATAACCCCCTTGCCATCTTCCGAATGAACATTTTCCCCTGCCTGCTCCATCCTTCACAACATTCAAAGGGCCTAGCAGACAATTTTCCAGTTTTCCAGTTTCCAACCGCTGGTAGAGGAGGCAAGGACTTTTACTTTTAGAGCAGTGTTGGTGAACCTTTTCAACACTGAGTGCCGAAACGGGAGCGCGCTGGTGCGGGGGGTAGCGCCCAAAACCGGAAGAGCAGCTCCCTGGCGCGCACGCACAGGAGCGCCGGAATCCGGAAGAGCAGTTCCCCAGCACACATGCTGTCGTGTCCCACTCCTCCTCTGACAGCCGGGTCTGGGAAGTCTGTATCTAGCGTGGCCACGAAGCCTCTGCAGCTTTGCCAAAGTCCTGTCAGAGTTCTCAGGGCAGGCAGGAATCCAAGGTGTGACTTCAGCAAATCAGATGAGACTTTGCCTGACTCAAGGAATGCCAAAAAGCAGATCCTTTATACAGGCCATGGGGTGTGGCTCCATGACTCAGCACTTATCCAGGCCTGCCCCTCCCTTCCTTTTGCTGACGTCGCCTCTCCATTCTCCGGAAGCGGGGATCTGTCCACTTTTCGTCTTCCTGCTCAGCTGCCGGCAATTCTAGCTCATGGCTGGCTTCATGCTCACATGCTATAGGAGGGAGGTTTGTTTGCTCAGTCTGTCCGGGCATGGTGCCAGAGCTGGGGGCTGGAGGCATGCCAGGCCATTCTTCTTCACTATCAGTCTCTGGCTGAGATAGCAGGAGATGGGAGGGGCCCGGCTGCGGAGAGGAGGGCGGGCGAGGCAAAACACATGTGCGTACCGTGAAGCTGAGCTTCCGGTTTCCGTCGTGCACATGTGTGCTGGTCACCCGGTCTTCCTGTTTCTGGCGTGCATGTACGGGAGCGCCTGAAACCAGAAGCTCAGCTTCCCAGCGCGCGCATGCACGCCAGGGAGCTGCTTTTCCTGTTTTGGATGCTCCCGAGTGTGCGAAAACCAGCTGGCTGGCACGCATGTGTGCGCCGGAGCCCAGAAGAACAACAGGCGACAGCTGCCCTGCCTGGAGAGATGGCTCTGCATGCCACTTCTAGCATGCGTGCCGTAGGTTCGCCATCACGGTTATAGAGTGTCGTGAAAATTTTAAAACCGTGTCCAGATTTACCCGGTAACAGATCCCCGTGTCATAAACCTAAAGGCTGAAGGAGAAACAAAACTCAAGTTTTTTTTAATCTCACGGTGGCAGATATGAATTCCGGAGTCCCATCTTAAATCTTCAAAGCGATTCCCTGCAGGAAAATCCATCTCTTGACTTCGGGTTGACATTCCTGAGGGAAATCTCCCGCAGTCTTCTCACTGATGCTGCGTACTCCGCTTCAAATAAGGCCTTTCTTTTCTTTTTTTTTCTTCTTCTTAGAACACGTCCATTTTTGTTACACGGAGTCTTGGGCTCTTAACGTAAAAAAAATAAAAAAATAAATCCCCCTTTTTGTTTGAAAGAGAAATCTATTATTGTGGCAGAAACTGGGTTTTTGTTTTTAAGCAGTAACTGCAGAGAGCATGCTGTGCCTGTTCGTGCAGTTTTTAAATATTTGTATTTTAAAATACGAAGCAAGACCGAAAAGGTAGATTATTTATTTATTTATTTATTACAATTCCTTCTCCCTTACAAGGTGACAAAGCTCATCGGTATGATGCAGAATGATTTTGAAGAATAGTCTTCCTTACGTCTGAAGGGCCGTAAATCCTAGATAGGCAAGACCTAATTTGTTTTATCTATTTATTGATATCCTGGGTTTTTATTTATTTTTTTATATAAAAAAACCAGCTTGACAACAAACATATCTAATACTTCTAACTCTTTTTCTTTTTTTCACAACAACCCACCTGCAAGGAGGGTTGGGCTGAGAGCAGAGGACTGGCTCAAAGTCACCCAGCTGGCTTTCATGTCTCATGCAGAACTAGAACTCACCGTCTCCTGGTGATTGGCCCAAAGTCACCCAGCTGGCTATAATGCCTAAGGTGGAACTAGAACTCATCGTCTCCTGGTGATTGGCCCAAAGTCACCCAGTTGGCTATAATGCCTAAGGTGGGACTAGAACTCACTGTCTCCTGGTGATTGGCCCAAAGTCACCCAGTTGGCTATAATGCCTAAGGTGGAACTGGAACTCACCGTCTCCTGGTGATTGGCCCAAAGTCACCCAGCTGGCTATAATGCCCAAGGTGGGACTAGAACTCACAGTCTCCTGGTGATTGGCCCAAAGTCACCCAGCTGGCTATAATGCCCAAGGTGGGACTAGAACTCACCGTCTCCTGGTGATTGGCCCAAAGTCACCCAGTTGGCTATAATGCCCAAGGTGGGACTAGAACTCACAGTCTCCTGGTGATTGGCCCAAAGGCACCCAGCTGGCTATAATGCCCAAGGTGGTACTAGAACTCACAGTCTCCTGGTGATTGGCCCAAAGTCACCCAGTTGGCTATAATGCCCAAGGTGGGACTAGAACTCTCAGTCTCCTGGCGATTGGCCCAAAGTCACCCAGCTGGCTATAATGTCTAAAGTGAGACTAGAACTCACTTTCTCCTGGCTTCTAACCTCTGGTGCCTTAACCATTAGTCTTTGACTTACAACAGTTTGTTTAGTGACCATTCAAAGTTACAGGAAAAAACGGAAAAAACGACTTCACTCTTATGACTGTTGCAACATCCTCATCATCACGTGATCAAAATTCAGACGCTTGCCGATCGACATATATTTATGACAGTCTGCACTGCCCCGTCACCTTTTGCGACCTACTGACAAGCCAAGTCATTGGGGAAACCGGATTCGCTTAACAACCGTGTTGCTAACTTAAGAACGACAGCGATTCACTGAATCGTGGTACATTAACTATGGCAGTAAAAAGGAGCAAAATTCAGTTCACCAATGTCTCCCTTAGCAGCTGCATCTTTGGGCTCAATTGTGGTTGTAAGTCAAGGACTATCTGCGCAGTACCTTTTGTGTTCTCTTAATTGGAATTCTTCATTTTCTTTTTTTTTTTTGGTATTGTTGTCTCTGGTGGGAAGTATCTCTCCAACATCTCAGATACAGAAGGGATATTTCATTTAGCTGCTCCCCATTTCTTTCACCCCCTCCCCATCCAAATATTGTTGGAAGCTGACAACACAGCCTCACTGTCTTGCCGGTTAAATAGAACAGGCCTGCCTGCCGATTGCTCGTCTTAGTGTCTCATTAAATTTTAAATTAGATTATCTCTTCATCTAATTAAAAAGATCCATTTGAAGACAACGAGTCAACCTGGAGCCAAATTATCCAGCAGGAGAAGCTGATTAGCCGAGTCGTTAATTTTAAGGCATGTGTTTGTGTAAAGGGCTCTGTGACTAAGACGCTGAGCTTGTCGATCAGAAAGGTCGGCAGTTCAGCGGTTCGAATCCCCGGTGTCGCATAATGGGGTGAGCTCCTGTGACTTGTCTCAGCTTCTGCCAACCTAGCAGTTCGAAAGCAGGTAAAAAAAACAAGTAGAAAAATAGGGACCCCCTTTGGTGGGAAGGGAATAGTGTTCCGTGCGCCTTTGGTGTTTAGTCATGCCGGTCACATGACCACAGAGACGTCTTGGGACAGCGCTGGCTCTTCAGCTTTGAAACGGAGATGAGCACCGTCCCCTAGAGTCAGGAACAACTAGCACATATGTGCCAGGGGAACCTTTACCTTGATAGATAGATAGATAGATAGATCAATAGATAGATACATAGATAAGATAGATAAAATAGACAGGAAGGAAGGAAGGAAACATTTACATCTTTGGTTCTGAAAATTTGATGTACATATCAGCTGACTGATATAGTCCCATTACAGGCCAATTTAGAACACATGAACTGTCTGTTATTAACACAGCTGCTTGCAATTACTGCAAGTTCAAGTCCCACCAGGCCCAAGGTTGACTCAGCCTTCCATCCTTTATAAGGTAGGTAAAATGAGGACCCAGATTGTTGGGGGCAATAAAGTTGACTTTGTATATAATATACAAATGGATGAAGACTATTGCTTAACACAGTGTAAGCCGCCCTGAGTCTTCGGGGAAGGGTGGGATATAAATTCAAATAAAAAAAATAAAAAAAACAAATTTGATAGAGATAAATAGTTGATTTTTTTTAAATCCCTGAGGCATATACTTTTTAGTGTTCAGGTAATCTTTAAAACCCCGTTACATCTCCTTTGTCTTTTCCTCTCTTTGTTTATTGCTCTTTCAACATCTACAGGTAGTCCTCGAAATTACCGACCATAATAGAACCTGCCCGTTATGGCTTTAGGTCACGATAGCCGTAAAGCAGGTAGGTCACATGACCAGCCCATTTTTAATGAACCTCCCCTTTTTTTGTGGCGGTTCTTAAGTGGACGCCTTAGTTAAGTGAACACTGCAGCCTTGGTTTGACGTGGGTTGGTTTCAACGCGTATTGGAAGTAAACGATGGTTTTTTAGCAAAACTGTCTTAAAAGACCCTCGTGTTTAACAGTAACAGAGTGTGGAAGGGACCTTGGAGGTCATCTAGTCCAACCCCCTGCTCAGGCAGGAGACCTGTACTAGGGATTCGAACCGCCGAACTGCCAACCTTTCTGATCGACACGCTCAGTGCCTTAGCCACTGTGACCGTGGGATGCTCTGAATGGCTGCAAACGCAGCCTGGTTCCCAAGTATGGTCACATGAGCGTGAGGGAAACCACCAGAATGTCAAATCTGGGTCATAAATAAAGCCCTCCCCAGGTAGTTCCTTAGTACCTGTTGACTGGTCACTCAGTGAAATAAGACCTTCAAGGTCCCTTCCAAAGAGCTGTGGTGGCACAGTGGTTAGAATGCAGTATTGCGGGCTGATTCTGCCGCACTGCCAGGAATTCGATGGAGCTCGCTAGCCACGTATCCATATCCATATCACCATCGCCATCATTTTAGCAATTGTCCACATGTGCTAGAGCAGGGGTATCAAATTCAATTTCATTGAGGGCCGCACCTGGGCTGTATTTGACCTCAAGGGGCCGGGGTGGGTGTGGCCAGGGTGGGTGTGGCCAGCTTGACATCACTCATGTCTGTGGCGGCCTGAGAGCTCTGCCGACAAAAACTGTCTCCTAACCTCTGTTTTCGGCTGCAACAGCCTCCTGCTGCCCTCTGCCAATGAAAATGGAGCTTGTGGGGGCCACGCGCGCTCCCCCGAGCTCTGTTTTCACTGGCAGAGGGCAGCAGGAGGCCGTCGCAGCCAAAAACGGAGCCTGGGAGCCCGTTTTTGCTGGCAGAGGCACTGGGGGCTGGTCCTTTGCTGTTTGTAGGGCGGTCCCGCGGGCCTGATCCAAGCACCCCGTGAGCCGGATCCGGCCCTCAGGCCTTGAGTTTGATACTCCTGTGCTAGAGGGTGAAGGCCTCTTGCGCATGTTTCCAAGAGGGTGGGAAGAAGGAGAGAGAGAAAGAGAAAGAGAAAGAGAGAGAGATGAGAGATAAATAAATAAATAATAGATTTTATAGCAACAGAGATGAGAGACATAGGCAGTGAATAAGATGATAGAGATAAGAGAGGTGCAGAGATGGTTCTCCATAGTGTGGCGATGGGAGGCGCCATTTGGGTTATTCCAGTCTCTAGCTCTATGGTCTCTGAGTTGGAAAAAAAAAAACTTCTGAGGATCCGCCTCCCTGGTGACGTTCCCCAACATTTTTCAACTCAGCCTCAGCTATGGTCGCTTAATTTTTAGCTCCAGAGCTTTAGAGCTGAACGATATTATTCCCTGGATATCCTTTTCTTCTTTTGGATTTTGGTTCTCTTTCCTTTCCTTTCAGGTAAAGGTTGTTTCTTTTATCTTGATATTTCTTGGATCTATGATTTGGTTTTCAGCCGGTTCGGACCGGTTTAGACGAACTGGTAGCAGAAATTGCAGGTAGGGCCCAGCTCTATGCCATCCTATTTAGGCACGTTTTTGAAGCCAGGCACATGTGCAGAAGGCACGTGACGGGGCGAACCGGTGGTAACAAAAAGGGAAATCCACCCCTGGAGAGGTGGGTGGGTGGATGGAGGGTGGATGACGGATGGATGGATGGATGGAAGGAAAGAAACATGGCTTCTCCTTACAGTTCCAGAGAACGTTAGTAAACAAGACATTGATTTTCACTCGTAACACCTGGAACCAGGTGACAGCATTTCCTGATCAAACTCCAGGAAAAGCCCTCCTCCTCCCCCAAGACTCCCCCAAGACTTTCTGTTGGAATAGATTCATTCATTGCAACAGAATCAGGCAGGAATGTTGTTCTCTTCCTCGCCCTTTCCCTCCTGCAACGAGGAGGCATGAGGTCAGCTAAGCGCTGGACCGTTTGCAAGACGCAGCAGTCGCCCCCACAGCTGTGTGCGATGTCAACATCGCAAACGTTTCCTCCCTTGAGTTGCCTTCGGTCATCGGTATGCTTCTTATACACTTTTGCAAACTCGGACTGTGTAACAACTGTGGTATGCTTTTTGCTTGATCAATGCAGGTCGACAATGCAGGTTGACTTTTGACCGTCCAGTTAATGACCGAAGTTACAACGGCACTGGAAAAAAAAAGACTTACGACCGTTTTTCACACTTACGACCGTTGCAGCATTTCCCAGGGTCACGTGATCAAAATTAAGATACTTAGCAACTCATATTTGCAGACGGTCTCAGAGTCGCAAACCTTCTGACAAGCAAAGTCTATAGAGAAGCCAGATTCACTTAACAACGGTGTTAGTAACTTAACAACTACAGTGATTCACTTAACAACGGTGGTAAGAAAGGTTCTAAAATGAGGCAAAACCCACCTAACTTGCATAGCAGTGGAAATTTTGGGCTCAATTGCGGTCGTAACTCAAGGACTTGCCTACATATGATTTATCCTTGTATTGTGCTTAACTTCGATTTTTTGGGGGGTTGTTTTGATTTCTTTTCGCAGATGCCTTACCAATTAAAGAATTTTATTTATCGGATGAGGTGCTTCGTGATCTCTACTGATTTAGCAATGCATACAATAAGTATCACAAAGAATATTTATTGTAATATTTATTTTTTGGGCTTTTGTTAGAAAAAAAAAACCCTTTAGCGCAAGACGCTTTGAGAAAGCCTCCAGCTTTTTCTTGCTCATAAAGGGGATACAGACTCTGACTATACAGCCGACATATTTCCTTTCGTGTTTTGAATCATTCGTATTAAAATTTAGCCTTCAGTTCTGGCCGTACCCTCCATATATGCAGGGAGAAAGGAGGTTTAAATGCACAAAAACAGTTATTTGTTCAAAGAGATTTCTCCTTTACTGTTCAAAAGAGAATTTCCAATTTTGACTGCAGTCCCTGGAGTTTGATATTAGCAAGCCCTTTAAAGTCTCTTAAGAATCGAATTTGTTCAGATAGAAGTTGAATCCCCCATCCGCAGCAGCTTCTCAACAAATCTTCTGAAATTGAGAATATACTGTATTTTCTCAGATGCTCTTTTAAGTTTCTGTCCCAATCCTGTGATCTCAGCAGGAAACACTGAAAGAGGACGTCGGCTTGTATTTCCTACGGTCTGTTTGGCCCTCATTTCAAATTTTCTCCTCTATTGGTCAGAGAGGTAATCTCGACTTAACGACCAGAAATGAGCCCCAAATGTCTGTTTTTAAGTGAGACATCGGTTAAATTTATTTATTATTTATTTATTTATTTATTTAATCATATTTATATACCGCCCTATCTCCCGAGGGACTCAGGGCGGTTTACAGGCACTAAAAACAGATAAATACAATATAAATACAATATAAAAACAATTAAAAAACTTATTCTAAAGCCCATTAATTAAAAAGTATAAAAATAAAACCCAATTTAAAACCCATAAATTTAAAATCTAACTCAGTCCTGCACAATTAAATAAGTATGTTTTAAGCCCGCGGCGGAAGGTCCGAAGGTCCGAAAGCTGACGAAGTCCGGGGGGTAGATCGTTCCAGAGGGCGGGAGCCCCCGCAGAGAAGGCCCTTCCCCTGGGCGTCGCCAGACGACATTGCCTCGCTGACGGCACCCTGAGGAGACCCTCTCTGTGAGAGCGCACGGGTCGGTGAGAGGTATTCGGTAGCAGTAGGCGGTCCCGTAAATAACCCGGCCCTATGCCATGAGCTTTAGCCCCATTTTTAGGGTCTTTCTTGCCACGGTTGCTAAGTGAATCATCGCAGTTGGATAAGTTCGTAACACAGTTGTTAAGTGAATCTGGGCTTCCCCCGTTGACTTCGTTCGTCAAAAAGTCACAAAGGGTAATCGCATGATCCCGGGATGCTGCGACAGTCATAAATACGACTCAGTGGCCAGGTGTCTGAATTTTGATCAAGTTACCATGGAGATGCTGCAGCGGTCGTGAATGTGGAAAACGGTCATAAGTCACTTTTTTCAGTGCCATTATAACTTTGAACGGTCGCTAAATGAATTGTTGTAAGTTAAGGACTACCTATAATCAGTTGTGTGCCTCCTTGGTGCACGGCAACTATATGTTTTGTTCGTTAGTTTCAAATTTATATCTTATTATCCTAATTTTCATCTGGGCCCCCATTTTTTCTGCCTGCCTTCCTTTAAATATCCAAACAAAATATTTATTTATTTATTTATTTATTTTTATTTATTTAGTTAGTTTTCGTATTTTTATACCGCCCTATCTCCCTAGGGACTCAGGGCGGTTCACAGCCAAAATAAAAATATACATATAAATACAAAATAAAACATCAGTTAAAAAACTTATTAGAAATGGCCGAATAATTAAAATCACAATATACATAATAAAACCCATTTAAAACCAATTTAAATTTTAAAATCTAATCCAGTCCTGCGCAGATAAATAGATGTGTTTTAAGCTCGCGGCGGAAGGTTCGGAGGTCAGGAAGCTGACGAAGTCCTGGGGGAAGTTCGTTCCAGAGGGTGGGAGCCCCCACAGAGAAGGCCCTTCGCCTGGGCGTCGCCAGCCGGCATTGCCTAGCCAATGGCACCCTGAGGAGTCCCTCTCTGTGAGAGCGCACGGGTCGGTGAGAGGTATTCGGTAGCAGCAGGCGGTCCCGTAAATAACCCGGCCCTATGCCATGGAGCGCTTTGAAGATAGTTACCAAAACCTTGAAGCGCACCTGGAAGGCCACAGGTAGCCAGTGCAGTCTGCGCAGGAGGGGTGTCACATGGGAGCCACAAGGGGCTCCCTCTATCACCCGCGCAGCCGCATTCTGAACTAACTGGAGCCTCCGGGTGCTCCTCAAGGGGAGCCCCATGTAGAGAGCATTGCAGTAGTCCAGACGGGACGTCACGAGAGCGTGAGTGACCGTGCATAGGGCATCCCAGTCTAGAAAGGGGCGCAACTGGCGAACCAGGCGAACCTGGTAGAAAGCTCTCCTGGAGACGGCTGTCAAATGGTCTTCAAAAGACAGCCGTTCATCCAGGAGGACGCCCAAGTTGCACAAATATACAGATAGTCCTCAGGATACGACCACAATTGAGCCCAAAATGTACGCTGCTAAGTGAAAACATTTGTTAACTGAGTTTGCTCCCATTTTACGGCTTTTCTTGCCACGGTTGTTAAGTGAATCTGGAGTCCCTGTAGATTATTATTATTTTTTTCTTGTCAAACGATCACAAGAGCTAATCGCGTGACCTCGTATTGGCACTGCAACCGTCGTAAATACGAGTCAGTTGCCAAGCCTCTGACTTTTGATCACGTGACCATAGAGATGCTGCAGCGGTCGTAAATGTTGGGAAAAAAAAGAGGTCATAATAAGTCACTATTTTCAGAGATGTCGTAACTTTGAATGGTCACTAAATGGACTGTTGTAAGTGGAGGACTTCCTGTATGGGCATAAAGTTCCTGTTTTTAATGTAATACGTTTGCCTTCGTTCTCCACTTATAATCATGGGGTGTGTTTTTTTTTGTTTTGCTTTGCTTTTAGTGAGTAGATTGTTGGAGTAAAAATAATTTTGGCACCTGATGATAGAAATTGGGAAATATTTTAGCTGCTTATGTAAGGATTGGGAAACAGCCGCCTCCAGGCCATGAATTTTACAGAATAAATGCTACCAAATAAGAACATTTGTTTATACTCCGATGAAGAACTCTCGGTTCCCTCAGTTATTCACTTGGACAGCTATTAATGCATATTATTATTAATGCATATTCGTACTATTTATTGATATGAAATTAATATTTTTTAACCTAAGACAGGGCTCTCCAACCTTGGCAACCTGACCTAAGAGAAACATTCATTTCCAAAGGAAGCCCGTATCAAAAGACAAAATACATTGCTTAATGCAACCACGGATCCTTTTAACAAAAGGTTGTTGTTTTTTTTGTTTTCCAGGCCAATATGGATATATGTTTCCTTGTTATCCTATTCAGCAGCTGCTTAACATACCTAGGTGTTGCCAATATAACTTCAGGTGAGTTACCTGTCTGTTTTTCAGGAGACTGGCTAAGTGCAGACATGACAAGATCTCTTTAGACATATATGTCTATTCTTGACCATTGATACGCTTTTAAAAAAATATATATTTATTTTATAAACAAACAAACATACTGTCAGGCTGCCTCTGATTATATCTAGGAAAGAATACACCTTGACTTCATATGCAAATAAAGAAAAGTACTTTTACTAGTTACATCTGGATAGCAGCAGTGATAAGTTGAATCTGAGACAGAATATGGCTAGCAATCTGTATCACCCTATTCCTCTCTCCTCTTTCCCAAAAGGTCATCAGGTCTGGTCCAATGCCAGCTCCTTCTCAGGGTCCCGTGGTAATCTTCTTCCGCAGGTCTCTGGTTGTCAATCATATCAGGAATGCAATGTCCATTAGAGTTTCGCGCCCAAACATTCCTGTTGAATTCAAAACATTAATCTCCCCTCCCACCTTAATTATGTCAGACCGACACTCTTAAAGGCCCGTCTCTACTTAACTTGAATCCAATAGCTATTTACATACGAAATATAAACCCATGCTATCTAACAACTGAATATAAGGAGTACAAAGAGATACGAAGTTTGGAGTGGAGGCTGACACATACTATACATAATTAGTCGTTCAGTGCTTTGAGTAAATCTTTTGTGTCTTCTTTTTGTTCCTCCAGTCTTAATCATTTCACAAGATCATCATTTCATTTATTGTAACATTTCTCCCACATTTCTTGCTGTGCTATTAATACACTTATCAATCTTCTCTCTCCTCTTTCTTCTTCCCATGTTTCATTACAACGTTACCCTATATATATATGTAGGTCTTTGGTTATTCGGGTTTTCTCCCGCGTAAAATTGGAAGTGTCTTGGCGACGTTTCGACGAAGTCTCATTCGTCATCTTCAGGCTTCAGCTTCGTGCTTTTGGGGCTCCCAGAAGCACGAAGCTGAAGCCTGAAGATGACGAATGAGACTTCGTCGAAACGTCGCCAAGACACTTCCAATTTTACGCGGGAGAAAACCCGAATAACCAAAGACCTACACACACACACACATATATATCTTCTCTAACCAATCGTAGAATTGTCCCCATCTTAAAATATTCCGATTCCTCTCTTTCTTCAATTGTCAAAGTCAATCTATTCATTTCTGCACAATCCAATATTTTCTTAATTACTTCTCCCTCTGTAGGGATTTTCTCTGCTTTCCGTCTTTGCTGTCAGGGTTCCAAGGAACACCCCCAACGAAATAAAGCTCTGAGGCTTGAGGTTCTTCAAAGTTCCAATTTATTAGAGATGTCATGTTGGCATAGCTGGGAAAACCCGAAACTGAAAGCTTCCAGGTTTTCCATACCCAGTTGACAGTTCACAGCCCTGCCCCACACCCACACGTTCATCACATTGTCCAATCAACTCTTCACAATCAATTGGATACAATCTTCAGGCAGTTTCCATCAGACGCAGGCAAAAGTCCTTGAATACGGAATGTTGTTATGACTAACTTTCTACAGCTCCAACAACAACCCCCTCCCAACTTCCCTAGCTAAAATATGTGGCAGTTAAGAAGGAAAAAGAAAATTGCCTTCCAAAACTGACAGGCTTCCCTCCCTCAGGAAAGGAATGAATCCTGGAACAAGACTGAAGTCAGGGGTTAACGCAATTAGCGCATCAACCACCTCTCTCCCCCTCACTCCCCAGGAGACATTTGCAAACTGACATTTGTCCAAATACTGTACAATCCTAGCTGCAGTCATTATTATTATTATTATTATTATTATTATTATTATTATTATTATTATTATTATTATTATCATTATTATTATTATTATTATTATTATTATTATTAATAATAATAATATCAGAGTTGGAAGGGACCTTGGAGGTCTTCTAGTCCAACCCCCTCCCCAGGGAGGAAACCCTACACCATTTCAGACAAGTGGCTATCCAACATTTTCTTAAAAATTTCCAGTGTTGGAGCATTCACAACTTCTGGAGACAAGTTGTTCCATTTATTGATTGTTCTAACTGTCAGGAAATTCCTCCTTAGTTCTAAGTTGCTTCTCTCCTTGATTAGTTTCCACCCATTACATGTATAGTCAAATATATATATATATATTACTAAATTTCTCTAGTAGGATACCTAATAGGAACAGCTCAGGTTTTACATCTATATGTGGTTGTATCATTTCTTCTAACCATGTTTTAATTTTAACCCAATCATCGTTTTTTACTTCTGGACATGTCTCTCACAATATATGCTTTTATTTAATGACGGTATCTCTGCATTTCTACTGCAGGTAGTCCTCCACATACGACCACAATTTGTGCCCAAAATTTAGGTTGTTGAGCGAGAAATTTCTTAAGCGAGTTTGCTCCATTTGACAGCTTTTTTCTCGCCGCGTTTGTTAAGCGAACCCCTGCGGTTGTTAAATTAGTAACACGGTTGTTAAGTGAATCTGGCTTCCCCATACTGGTCAGAAGGTCGCAAAAGGGGATCGCATGACACACACAAACACCCGGGACACTGTGACAGTCATAAATGTGAATCAGTTGTTGAGCGTCCGAATGTAAATCGGGTGACCGCAAGGGATGTCGCAGCGGCCATCAGTGCAAAAAATGCCATTCAGTGCCGTGGTAACTTTGGATGGACGGCTGAAGAGGTTGTAAAAAAATGCTTTTAAAAGGTTCTGGCGATCAAGCAACTCAGCTGGGATCGCCAGAGGAAAAAAAGCTTTTAAAGGATTCTGATGATCCTAGCTGAGTTGCCTGATCGCCAGAATCTTTTAAAAGCATTTTTTTTACAACCTCTTCGGCCGAAGAGGTTGTTAAAAACATGCTTTTAAAAGGTTCTGATGATCCCAGCTGAGCCGCGCAATCATCAGAGGCTTTTTTTTTTACTTTTAAAAGCATTTTTTCAGCCGAAGAAAAAATGCTTTTAAAAATAAAAAAAAAACAACCTTTGATGATCGCACGGCTCAGCTGGGCATCGAGGGGGGGGGGGGAGGCAGGGATTTTTGCTACCGGTTCTCCGAACCACCTGCTGCCATCGCTGCCAGATTGGGCAATCCGGTCCAAACCAGGAGCATTTCACCTCTGATCCCATGGCTTACTATTTTGTCGATTTCCTGACAACTTCGTTTCCTTAAAAGAAATCTTTATGCGTTGCAGGAGAGAATGAGATTCTGCTCGGAAAAGCAGCTTATCTTGAAAATGTCTCTTCTTTTTTTCTCTCATTCCGTTCTTCTTAGTACATCCATCGACGGAGAGTCCCTTGCCCACCACCAGTTTAGCGAAAACTGCCACCAGGCAGGCGACTAGTGCAAAGCCCACCCCTTCAATGAGGAGGCCGACCACATCGCCGGCCGTGTCCCCGACCGTGGCACGAAGCTACCCGCCTCTGAAAGTGCCGGAAGAAGCCACAACCACCAACGCTACCGTCACGGTGCCTGCCGTGGGCGTGGCCACGACTTCGCCCAAGACTCTGCGGCCCACGTCTGGGCCCACCGCCCTTCCGCTGAATGCCACAGAGTCTCCCCCCAATGTCACCACGACGGACAAAACGTTGACGACGGTGGAGGCCAACTTCACAAGTGCACTAGCGACTTCACAAGCCTTCAACACCGCAAGTATGGAATCGCTTATTTACTAAGTTTATTATATTTAATATCTATATCTTATCTATCTGTTTGTCTCTCTATCTCTACATGCCTCTCTGTCTCTCTCTCCCTCCCTCTATGTCTGTCTATTTGTCTGTCTGTCTCTCTCTGTCTGTCTCTCTGTCCCCCACATTTATATCTGTCAGTCTGTATCTATTTATTTATCTATCTGTGTCTATCTCTTTCTCTCTATCCATCTATGTGTCTATTTGTCTGTCTCTCTCTCTGTCTATCTGTCTCTCTGTCTCCCCATCTATGTCTGTCAATTTGTCTGTCTGTCTCTCTATGTATATATATCTCTATGTATCTCTCTCTCTCTCACTCCCCATCTATGTCTGTCAATTTGTCTGTCTTTCTGTCTCTCTCTCTCTCTCTCTCTATGTATCTCTCTCTCCCCCATCTATGTCTGTCAATTTGTCTCTCTCTCTCTCTCTCTCTCTCCCATCTATGTCTGTCAATTTGTCTGTCTGTCTGTCTGTCTCTCTATGTATCTCTCTCTCTCCCCATCTATGTCTGTCAATTTGTCTGTCTGTCTGTCTCTCTCTCACTCCCCCATCTATGTCTGTCAATTTGTCTGTCTTTCTGTCTCTCTCTCTCTCTATGTATGTATCTCTCTCTCTCCCCCATCTATGTCTGTCAATTTGTCTGTCTGTCTGTCTGTCTGTCTCTCTCTCTCTCCCCCCCATCTATGTCTGTCAATTTATCTCTCTGTGTGTGTGTGTGTGTGTGTATCTCTCTCTCTCTCCCCATCTATGTCTGTCAATTTGTCTGTCTTTCTGTCTCTCTCTCTCTCTATGTATCTCTCTCTCTCTCCCCATCTATGTCTGTCAATTTGTCTCTCTCTCTCTCTCTCTCTCCCATCTATGTCTGTCAATTTGCCTGTCTGTCTCTCTATGTATCTCTCTCTCTCCCCATCTATGTCTGTCAATTTGTCTGTCTGTCTTTCTGTCTCTCTGTCTGTCTGTCTGTCTCTCTCTGTGTGTATCTCTCTCTCTCTCTCTCTTCCCATCTATGTCTGTCAATTTGTCTGTCTGTCTGTCTGTCTCTCTCTCTCTCCCCCATCTATGTCTGTCAATTTGTCTCTTTCTCTCTCTCTCCCCCCCATCTATGTCTGTCATTTTTGTCTGTCTGTCTGTCTGTCTCTCTCTGTGTGTGTATCTCTCTCTCTCTCTTCCCATCTATGTCTGTCAATTTGTCTGTCTCTATCTATGTCTCTCTCCCCCCCCATATATGTCTGTCAATTTGTCTGTCTATCTGTCTCTCTATCTCTCTCTATATCCATCTATGTCTGTCTGTCAGTCTCTCTCTCTCTCTCTCTCTCTATATATATATATATATATATATCTCTCTCTCTCACTCCCCATCTATGTCTGTCTATCTGTCTCTATCTATCTATCTATCTGTCTCTATCTATCTATCTATCTATCTATCTATCTGTCTGTCTCTCTATGTATCTCTCTCTATCTATGTCTTTCAATTTGTCTCTCTATCTATCTGTTTGTCTCTATCTATGTCTGTCAATTTGTCTGTCTATTTGTCTGTCTTTCTGTCTCTCTATCTATCTGTTTGTCTCTATCTATCTATCTGTCTCTCTCTATATCCATCTATGTCTGTCATTTGTCTGTCTGTCTATCTGTCTCTCTGTCTGTCTGTCTGTCAGTCTCTCTCTCTCTCTCTCATCTATGTCTGTCAATTTGTCTCTCTCTCACTCCCCATCTATGTCTGTCAATTTGCCTGTCTGTCTCTATGTATATATCTCTATGTATCTCTCTCTGTCTGTCTCTCTGTGTATCTCTCTCCCCCATCGATGTCTGTCAATTTGTCTCTGTCTCTCTCTCTCTATATCCATCTATGTCTGTCTGTCTCTGTCTCTCTCTCTCTATGTATATATCTCTATGTATCTCTCTCTCTCTCTCTCTGTCTCTCTCTCTTCCCCATCTATGTCTGTCAATTTGCCTGTCTGTCTCTCTCACTCCCCATCTATGTCTTTCAATTTGTCTCTCTCTCTGTGTGTATCTCTCTCTCTTCCCCATCTATGTCTTTCAATTTGTCTCTCTATCTATGTCTTTCAATTTGTCTCTCTCTCCTGGTGATTGGCCCAAAGTCATCCAGCCAGCTTTCATGCTAAGATGGGACTAGAACTCACCGTCTCCTGGTGATTGGAACAAAGTCACCCAGCCATTTTGTCTGTCTATTTGTCTGTCTGTGTGTGTGTGTGTATCTCTCTCTCCCCATCTATGTCTGTCTGTCTCTCTCTGTATCTCTCTCTCTGTATCTCTCTCCCCATCTATGTCTGTCATTTGTCTGTCTCTCTCTCCATCTATGTCTTTCAATTTGTCTCTCTATGTCTGTCATTTGTCTGTCTCTATCTATGTCTGTCTGTCAGTCTCTCTCTCTCTCCATCTATGTCTTTCAATTTGTCTGTCTATCTGTCTCTATCTCTCTCTCTTCCCCATCTATGTCTGTCAATTTGTCTGTCTCTCTATGTCTCTCTCTATCTATCTGTCTGTCTATCTCTCTATCTATCTATCTATCTGTCTGCCTGTCTCTGTCTGTCTCTCTCTCTCCCTCCACACGGGTGTTTGTATGTAGGTTTTTGGTTATTCGGGTTTTCTCCCGTGTAAAATTGGAAGTGTCTTGGCGACGTTTCGACGAAGTCTCATTCGTCATCTTCAGGCTTCAGCTTCGTGCTTCTGGGAGCAAACCCGAACAACCAAAGACCTATATACAAACACCCGTGAAAACCTCAGAAAACATATATATATATATATATATATATTTAAAAATTGCCTTACTGTTGTGAGCGAGAGATTCTCGTCCTTTGAAAGCTTTGTCCTTCTAAAACCAATATTATATCTTTTGATCTTGGGGGCATTTTGATCGCCAGAAGCAAAGCCAGGGCAAACTCCCAGGAACGGCTACAGAAGGAGAAAAAAAAATAAGATTTCATACATATAAAGCAGAGGTCGTATTCAGTCGGTTTGGACTGGTTCATCCGAACCGGTTCAGACCGGTTCACCTGAACCGGTTCGGACCAGTTCACCTGAACCGGGTGGGCCCACACAGCTGCCCCAGATCTATGCCATCCTATTAGGCACGTTTTTGAGGCCAGGCGCATGCGTGGAAGGCGCAAGCATGAGCAAAGCGCGTGCGTGAAAGGCTGTGCGCATGCGCAGAAGGGAGACCCACGCGCAAACTGGGCGCGCACACGAAGCGAATTGGTAGTAACATAATCTGGAACCCACCGCTGTTTTAAAGGTTCTTTTGTAATCCTAAATGTTTCCTAGAAACCACAGAAAGGCCTGTACATTTAGTCCTCGACTTACAACAGTTCGCTTAGTGACCATTCAAAGTGAAAAAAGGTGAATCATGACCGTTTCCCCCATTGCAGCATCCCCGAGTTCACATGATCAAAATTCAAATAGTTGGCAACGGACTCACACTTACTACGGTTACAGTGTCCTGGGGTCATGTGATCCTTTTTGGCGACTGTCTGACAAGCCAAGTCAAGTTAACTGCCTTACTAAATTAAGAAGTTGTTAAGATTCACTTAACAACGGGTGGCAAGAAAGGTCTTAAAATAGGGCAAAGCGCACTTAGCAAACATCTCGCTGAGCAACGCAATTTTGGGCTCCGTTGTCATAAGTTGAGGACTCCGTGTACCGATTTTTTAAACTGGAATTCCAACAGGAATTATATTGTCACCTCCCATTTGATATATTAAATTTCCTTTATTCTTTCAATTTCAAGCAATAAGCCCAGGAGATACAGTCGTGGCCAAAATTGTGGAAACCTTTTGGGAAAAATTTTTGAGGTTTGATGGCTAATAACACCACTTTTTTTTTTTTGAATTTAAAGATAATCCTCTTCCACTGCTGGAATGGCCTGGGAATAGCCCAGACCTTCACCCAATGGAAAATCTATAGAGCTGACTAAAGATACTTGTTAGTTAGAAGCGACCCAGCAATAAAACCCAGTTAATAGAAGCCATCTTTCAATCTTGGTTTCACATGATGACAGCTGCAGAACTAAAGTGACTTGGTTCACTCCATGGGAAGACGTTGTAAGATCGTAATTCATGCTAAAGGTTACCCAACAAAGTATTAACTGACACGGGGATCATTTTTCTATCTCTTTTTCTGTGGTGATCATTTTTATATATCTCGTTTTTTCTATGTGTTTCACTTTTCTTCTTTATACTGTAACTGCTATTCTAATAGCAAATCCTTCACAAAAGTTATCGCATTACATTCTTGATTAAATTATCTTTCCATTGATATATAATTGTATGATACTACTAAAAAAAAAGTGGTATTATTAGCTAGTTTTAGAAAATACACGTTTCTCCAAAAGGTTTCCACACTTTTGGCCAGTACACTACATGGACAGGTGTAAAACTAATGAAGATATTCCATATATTGGGATTGCTGTGTTTTCCTTGCTGTGTAGATAAATGTGCTTGAGTTAGATAAGTAGCACACATTTGCTGAGCTGTGACAACTATTTAGGCTAGGGAAGAAACCGCAAGGGGTTTTGAAAGAATTTCCAGATAATATTTTCCGGCAGATAATCCTGTTCCATTTAACCTGGGGGCAGAGAAGTTTTAATTTCATATCTAGTGTGGTTTTGAGATAGCGGTGGTGACTTACAAGGAGAAAGATCTTAAAAGTATTACTGCAGGCGGTGAACACAACGGATTATGTAGCCCTTGCAAAAAAAAAAAAAAAACCCTGGGCAAGAGAATCAGCCAGGAAAAGGCATTTAAAAACAGTGGCCAATATTTTAATTTCAAGGAGAGCGCGATCAATCAAAAAGGAGAAATTGAATTGATTGACAGGTTAACATCTGGTTTGCTGTCTTTCAAGGAAGATCGAAATCGGGGGGGAGGGGCGGGAATTGCAAAAAGGAAGAGTTGAAGACAGGCCATCCTCGACTTACGACCACCGTCGAGCCGAAAAATTTTGTTGTTGTTGTTAAACGAGACATCGGTTAAGTGAAATTTTCCCAGTGTTACGACCTTTTCTAGCTGCCCTTGTTAAGTGAATGACCGCTGTTGTTCAGTTAGCGACACGGTTGTTAAGAAAACCCGGCTTCCCCATTGACTTTGCTTGTCAAAAGGTCGCAAAAAGGGGATCATGTGACACACACACCCCAGGACACCGCAACCGTCATAAATATGCGTCAGCTGCCGAGTGTCTGAATTTCGTGGCGATGCTGCAATGGTTGTAGGTGTGAAAAACGATCGTAACTCACTTTTTTCAGTGCCGTTGTAACGTCTGTCGGTCACTAAACGAACTGCTATAAACTGCTATAAACAATATTCCAAGTGTGGCCTTACCAAGGCATTATAAAGTGGTACTAACAGTTCACGTGATCTTGATTCTATCCCTCTGTTTATGTTTAAAAAAGCCAACACAGTTCTGGGCTGCATAAACAGAGGGATAGAATCAAGATCACGTGAAGTGTTAGTACCACTTTATAATGCCTTGGTAAGGCCACACTTGGAATATTGCATCCAGTTTTGGTCGCCACGATGTAAAAAAGATGTTGAGACTCTAGAAAGAGTGCAGAGAAGAGCAGCAAAGATGATTAGGGGACTGGAGGATAAAACATATGAAGAACGGTTGCAGGAACTGGGTATGTCTAGTAGTTTAACGAAAAGAAGGACTAGGGGAGACATGATAGCTGTGTTCCAATATCTCAGGGGCTGCCACAAAGAAGAAGGAATCAAGCTATTCTCCAAAGCACCTGAAGGCAGGATAAGAAGCAATGGGTGGAAACTAATCAAGGAGAAAAGCAACTTAGAACTAAGGAGAAATTTCCTGACAGTTAGAACAATTAATCAGTGGAACGACTTGCCTGCAGAAGTTGTGAATGCTCCAACACTGGAAATTTTTAAGAAAATGTTGGATAACCATCTGACTGAGATGGTGTAGGGTTTCCTTCCTGAGCAGGGGGTTGGACTAGAAGGCCTCCAAGGTCCCTTCCAACTCTGTTGTTATGTTATGTTATGTTATGTTAAATTGAGGAGCACCTCTGACAAATGGGCTGGTTTCACTCCTCATGAGTTGCTATTCACATGGGGCAAAAGTGGTCCCTGGGTACATGATAAAAATGAATTAAATTTTCCCAGTGCTAGACAGGACCAGATTAAGCCTGATGAAGGAGTCAAACATGTCATCAGTCTCGAATCCTTTCATGCCCACAAGAGATCTAAAAGTCCTTGAATTCCATTGACTCTTACCTACTGCCAATTTCCTTTAGCTGTTAGTAGTTCAGATACTTGTAGAGAGCATAAGCTTCCAATAAACGTTTGTGCGGGTAATCCTCGGCTGACGATCACAATCGAGCCCAAAACGCGTGATGCTAAGCGAGACCTTTGTTAAGTGAGTTTTGCCCCATTTTACGACCTTGTTGGCCACCGTTGTTAAGTGAATCGCTGCGGTTGTTAAAGTTAGTCACGTGGTTCTTAAGCGAATCTGGCTTCCCCGTTGACTTTGCTTGTCAGAAGATCGCAAACCTGACCGTGGGACACAGCAATGGTCATAAGTATGAATCAGTTGCCACGTGTCTGAATGCATGTGGCCCTCCTGAGCTCTGTTTTTGCTGGCAGAGGTACCACGGGGCCGGTCCCAGACCTAAGCATCCAGCTGGCTGGAAGTGGCCCGCGGGCTGGATGTGGCCTGCGGGTTTTGAGTTTGACATCCCCGCGCTAGAAGTATCTGGTCCTTCAGCCCTACAAATAAGAGAAAACCTGAATATCAAAATTGCTGCTTTTTCGGGCTTCCCCTCAAGTTAATCCTGGTTTGATTAGCCACCGTGAGAAATTACTCTAATTCTTATTATTTTTTTCTTTTTGAATTCATTCAGGCGACTCCGATCCACGGCGAGGTAAGCTCTTAAAGTACCACTTCGGCAAATGTCTTGTAAATCTTTCGGTCAAAGATCCTATTTTTCCCTCCCTTATGTTGGAATACAGATAGCCCTCGACTTACGACCGCAACTGAGCCCATAAATGTAGGTTGCTAATTGAGAAAATTGTTGAGTGAGTTTTGCCCGATTTTACGACCTTTCTTGACACTTTTCATTAAGCGAATCGCGGCAGGTGTTCAATTAGTAAAATGGTTGTTAAATGAATCGGGCTTCCCCCATTGACTTTGCTTTATCGGAAGGTTGCCGAAGGGGATTGTTGTGTCTGCGCCCCCCGAGCCGGGCCTCCTGCCAGGAAGTGACTCGGAAAGTGAGGGGGAAGGGCCGTCAGGATTTACCTCAGGAGCACCGGCTTCCCTGGTTCAGCTCCAGGAGTCAGAAGCAGGCCAAGTGAAAGAGATAACGAGGCCTCCGTCCCCTGACTCTTCCCCCCCCTGCCACACCTCTAGACCCAGCTGATGGCAATCAGGCCTGGCTGGACCCTAAGTTTCGTAGGCAGGAGAGGTGGGAACAACAGAAGCAGGGATGGGGCAGGCCTAGGAAGTGCTGAGTCATGGAGCCATACCCCACAGGATATAAAGGCAGCAAGGGCTGCTATGCCTCTTCGTAGCAGGCAAATCAACTGATTAACTAAGAGCTGAAGTTTGTTCCTGGGTGACTCATCAGCATCGGGGGAGATAACAGAGACACTTGGCAGACGCTGGCTATTCTGCTGCCAGAGCTGATAGTGCCGGCTAATTAAGCCATCACTCGGACGGAGACGAAGGGGGGGGACAGAACAGGGATCACGTGACTCCGGGACATTGCCATAGTCATAAATGTGAGTCGGTTGTCAAGCATCCGAGTGTAAATCACGTGACTGAGGGGATGATGCAACCGTCATAAGTGTGGAAAAACAGCCCAAAGTACCATTGTCACTTTGAATGTTCACTAAGCAAATTGTTGTAAGTCGAGGACTACTGTATTGTATTTTATTGAAACCGCAAAAGTTTCACAACTGTTTAACCAAGGTTCTTTTGACGTTTCCTTTCCTGAGAGGAGTAGAAAGCCATTTTATCAGTGTCTTAAAAGTGTAATATTCTTCATTTATTTCAATTTATATGGCCGCCCACCTCAAGTTCCTGGCTCTGGGCAGCTGACAGTGGGGAAGAATAGAAAAATAGAAGGCAGCGACAATAGGGACCAGAATTTATGTTGTTAAGCAAGGCCGTTGTTAAAGTGAATCGTCCCCAATGTTATGGCTATGTTTGCCATTTCGTTAAGTGAATCATGGCAGTTGTTAAGTGAATGATTCAATTCTTAAGAGAATTTGAGTTCCATGATTGACATTGTTTCTCAGAAGCCAGCTCTCTTCCTTTCCTTTTCCTTTCTCTTTCCCTTTCCCTTCCCTTCTTTCCTCCCTTTCTCTTTTCTTTTCCCTTTCCTTTCCTCCCCTCTCCTTTCCTCCCTTCCCTTCCTTCTCTTCTTTCCTCCCTTTCTCTTTCCTTTCCTTTCCTCTCCTCCTCCCTTTCTTTCCTTCTTTCTTCCCTTTCTCTTTCCTTTCCTTTTCCTCCCCTCTCCTTTCCTCCCTTCCCTTCCTTCTCTTCTTTCCTCCCTTTCCTTTCCTCCTCCCTTTCTTTCCTTCTTTCTTCCCTTTCTCCTTTTCTTTCTTCCCCTCTTCCTTTCCTTTCCTTTCCTTTCCTTTCCTTTCCTTCCTTCTTTCCTTTCCTTCCCTTCCCTTCCTTTTCTTTCCTTTCCTTTCCTTTCCTTTCCTCCCTTTCTCTTTCTGTCCTTCCCTTTCTCTTTCCTTCTTCCCTTCCCTTTTCTTCCTCTCCTCCGCTCCCCCATCTCTCCTTTCCTTTCCTTTCCTCCCTTTCTCTTTCTGTCCTTTCCTTTCTCTTTCCTTCTTTCCTTCCCTTCCCTTTCCTTTCCTTTTCCTTTTCCTTTCCTTTCCTTTCTCCTTTCCTCGCTTTCTCCTCCCCTCCCCTCCCCTCTTCTTCTTCTCCTTCCTTTTCTTCCTTTTTCTTCCCTTTTTTCTTTTTTCTTCTCTTCTTTCACAGTTGCCTGTTAACCGCAGGCAGGGAGCAGAAAACAGGGGTTTCCAACCGGTTTATTTTGCGCTCCCTGGTTGGTTTCTGGCTTGCTGCGGTGTCCTTCCCCTCCCCTCCCCTCCCCTCCCTCCACTACAGAGGTCATAGGGCAAGGTCCAAACCCCTCAGCTTTCCAAGCCAGCCAGCAGTTCATTTGTAAACCTGTTGCATATTCCAAAGGGCCCTTTGCGGTGCCAATCCTTTATGCTTGTTTTCTCTCTTCCCCCCCCCCCCACTTTTCTCTCTGTTTTGGTGCCATTGTAACTGAACAGTCACTAAATGAATGGTTGTAAGTTGAGGACTATTTCCACCACACCATTGTTACATTTATTTGGTTAACCTATCTTGATTATTTTTCAAAAAAGGCGAACGTGTCACTGCACCTTCCTCCTCCTATTTTCCCCACAACAACCCTGTGAGGTGGGTTGGGCTGAGGAAGAGGCTCACCAAGCTGGCTTTCATGCCTAAAGCGGGGACTAGAAGTCACCGTCTTCTGGTGATTGGCCCAAAGTCACCCAGCTGGCTTTCTTGCCTAAAGCAGGACTAGAACTCACTGTCTCCTAGTCACCCAGCTGGCTTTCATTCCTAAGGAGGGACTAGAACTCACCGTCTTCTGGTGATTGGCCCAAAGTCACCCAGCTGGCTTTCTTGCCTAAAGCAGGACTAGAACTCACTGTCTCCTAGTCACCCAGCTGGCTTTCATTCCTAAGGAGGGACTAGAACTCACCGTCTCCTGGTGATTGGCCCAAAGTCACCCAGCTGGCTTTCTTGCCTAAAGCAGGACTAGAACTCACTGTCTCCTAGTCACCCTGCTGGCTTTCATTCCTAAGGAGGGACTAGAACTCACTGTCTCCTAGTGATTGGTCCAAAGTCACCCAGCTGGCTTTCATGCCTAAACCAAGAATAGAACTCACCATCTCCTAGTCACCCAGCTGGCTTTCATTCCTAAGGAGGGACTAGAATTCACCGTCTCCTAGTGATTGGCCCAAAGTCACCCAGCTGGCTTTCTTGCCTAAAGCAGGACTAGAACTCACCATCTCCTAGTCACCCAGCTGGCTTTTATTCCTAAAGAGGAACTAGAACTCACCGTCTCCTGGTGCTTGGCCCAAAGTCACCCAGCTGGCTTTCATGCCTAAAGCAGGACTAGAACTCACCATCTCCTAGTCACCCAGCTGGCTTTTATTCCTAAGGAGGGACTAGAACTCACCGTCTCCTGGTGCTTGGCCCAAAGTCACCCAGCTGGCTTTCATGCCTAAAGCAGGACTAGAACTCACTGTCTCCTAGTCACCCAGCTGGCTTTCATTCCTAAGGAGGGACTAGAACTCACCGTCTCCTGGTGATTGGCCCAAAGTCACCCAGCTGGCTTTCATGCCTAAAGCAAGACTAGAACTCACCATCTCCTAGTCACCCAGCTGGTTTTCATGGCGAAAGCAGGACTAGAACTCACCGTCTCCTAGTGACTGGCCCAAAGTCACCCAGCCGGCTTTTATGCCTAAGGCGAATTCATCGCCTTCCATTTTCTACCCTGGTGCCTTAACCACTAGGCCAAATTTGCTCTCCGTCGCTATGAAACACAGCCTGGCGGAGCGTGTGGTTTTCAGAATGCCTTGACAGGTGGGAAATTGGCTTTTCATTTCAAATCCACTTCAGAGTTCTTCCGTTCACCTCCCAGCCTTCACCTACCTTTTGGGGACCGAATGGAGAAGCTTTGAAATGCTTCCTGTCGCTATTTGCCAAGCCAAAACCCATCACCTGATATTTTCTCTCTCCCTTCCAGATGAGACACCCATCATCGCTGTAATGGTGGCCCTCTCCTCCTTGCTCATCATAGTATTTATTATTATTGTCCTCTACATGTTAAGGTGAGTGACCTTCTCCTCTTCACCTTCACCTTTGCATTGCGTTAGCATGCCTTTTTTTTTTATTATTTGCATTTATATGCCGCCCTTCTCCGAAGACTCAGGGCAGCTTACATCGTGTTAACAATAGTCTTCATCCATTTGTATATTATATACAAAGTCAACTTAATTGCCCCCAACAATCTGGGTCCTCATTTTACCTACCTTATAAAGGATGGAAGGCTGAGTCAACCTTGGGCCTGGTGGGGCTTGAACCTGCAGTAATTGCAAGCAGCTGCTGTTAATAACAGACTGTCTTAACAATCTGAGCCACTCAAGGACCCTTCCCCGTAGGGCTGCGAGAGACGATTGAAAAAACGCACAAGAATCAATCTAAAACTTGCTCCGGGCTGTCTGATATATTTATTTACTTATTTCTTATGGGTAAAGGTAAAGGTTTCCCCTCGCATGTGCTAGTCGTTCCCGACTCTAGGAGGCAGTGCTCATCTCCGTTTCTAAGCCGAAGAGCCAGCGCTGTCCGAAGACGTCTCCGTGGTCATGTGGCCGGCATGACTCAACGCCAAAGTCACACGGAACGCTGTTACCTTCCCACCAAAGGTGGTCCCTATTTTTCTACGTGCTTTTTCTACGTGCATTTTTTACGTGCTTTCGAACTGCTAGGTTGGCAGAAGCTGGGACGAGTAACGGGAGCTCACCCCGTTACGCGGCAACACTAGTGATTCGAACCGCTGAACTGCCGACCTTTCGATCGACAAGCTCATCGTCTTAGCCACTGAGCCACCATGTCCCTCTTGTGGGTAGGTCTAGTTTAATGAAAAGAAGGACTAGAGGGGATATGATAGCAGAAGAGGGAGTCAACCTATTCTCCAAAGCAGAGGTCCCCAACCTTGGCATCTTTAAGTAATGGTTTAAACAGGGTGTAATTAAAATATACAGCATCATAAATAACATTTGGTTGTCATTTTCCAACTATGAATATTTTCACATTACTTCTCCCTGTTACTCTCTCTTTAATGAGATAATATGGTTAAAATCTGATTAAAAACTTAAATTGTCCCAATTTGATTTCCAGAAGAATTTGGACAATGTATTGTCTCCTGGACATGCCTCTCTACTACTTCTTTTATTATAAACCTTGCCTCATTTTCTTTCTGAGCTTCCTATCTTCTTCAACCATTACTTCTTTGTCACCTTTGCTCCTCAAGCTTCTTCTGCTTAGATCTCTGATGACCTGGGATGAATTCTGGGAGTTGAAGTCCACCAGGCTTAAAGTTGCCAAGGTTGGGAATCCCTGCTCCAAAGCACCTGAGGGCAGGACCAGAAGCAATGGGTGGAAACTAATCAAGGAGAGAAGCAACCTAGAACTAAGGAGAAATTTCCTGACCGCGAGAACAATTAATCAGTAAAACGATTTGTTTCTAGAAGTTGTGCGTGCTCCAACACTGGAAGATTTTAAGAAGAGTTTAACAGCTTCCATTGTGCGAAGATATTTGTAACGCCATCAGACATCCACATCTGCCTATCTCGGGTTCCTTGGGAAGGACTCCATGCCGAATCCAGCCTAACACATCCTTTTCTCCCAGGCGCAATTGCCAAAAGGGCAACTATGCCTGGAAAAAAACCTTACACCCCCGCAATGGTATTTCTTAATACCACCAAACATCATCATCTGCTCATCCCACGTCCTCGGGAGGGACTCCAGAGGTAGACACACACAAAAAAAATGCCAAATCCTGTCTCAACAGCTGGCTGACTGTGCGACGAACCATAATAACAACAATTTGGGTTTTTTTCCTACAAACAAGCCTTCGCTTGTCTGCGATTCCTTAGACTACACAAATTCAGGTTTCGGTGGTTTGTTTGGTTTGTTTTTAACACAGGGCTATGCTCAAAGAGAGGGACATGCTCAGTGGTTTAAGACGCTGAGCTTGTCGATCGAAAGATCGGCAGTTCAGCGGTTCGAATCCTGAGTGCTGCATAATGGGGTGAGCTCCCGTGACTTGTCCCAGCTTCTGCCAACCTAGCAATTCGACAGCACGTAAAAAATGCAAGTAGAAAAAATAGGGACCACCTTTGGTGGGAAGGGAACAGCGTTCCGTGTGCCTTTGGCATTGAGTCATGCCGGCCACATGACCACGGAGACGTCTCTGGTTCAGCGCTGGCTCTTCCGCTTTGAAACGGAGATGAGCACCGCCCCCTAGAGTCAGGAACGACTAGCACATATGTGCAAGGAAACTTTTACCTTATGCTCAAAGAAATGCAGAAAAGGTTACTTAAGAGATAAAAGTCTGACCTCACTCTCTCCCTTCCGCATTCTTCAGCTCCAAAAATAATGTTGAAGTCATCAGGAGACAAAAGTCCCTGGGCATCTTGTAACAACAGGAGCATGAAAAGAAGTGTGTGAGACGGGAGGGGAGGGAAGAGATTGAAAATAACTTGCAAATTACACGAGAATCCAGGAATGAAAAGCTTCCCACTCAAACCAGGAAATGGATTGCGAGAAGTGGAATGGATGAGTTGCTGTCCTCTGTAATGATCCACGCACCGAAAGCTGGATTTAAAAAATAAAATAAAATTAATTGGCTGTAGAACAAAACCACTCAGTGACAGGAAGGGTGGAGTCATCTTTTTTTGTGTGTGCAAAATCGGCACGGGCAGGTTTGATTCGAGGCCTCGTTTGTTTTCAGAAACGAAACCTACCACACGGGGACCATTTCCTTCACGGGTTGTTAAACGTGACCGCAGCCATTGCAGTGTTATCTTGCCAGTATGCACCCTAACGCTATACATATACATACATACATACATACATACATACATACATACATACATACATATATATATGTAGGTCTTTGGTTATTCGGGTTTTCTCCCGCGTAAAATTGGAAGTGTCTTGGCGACGTTTCGACGAAGTCTCATTCGTCATCTTCAGGCTTCAGCTTCGTACTTCTGGGAGCAATGTGTGATCGCAGCTGTTTCTTCCTTTTTAACTGCTAGTAGGGGTTTGAACTGATTGGGTGGGAGCTTGACTGTGCTCTGATTGGATGAGGGTTTTTTGTGCTCTGATTGGCTGGGGGTGTGTCCTGTTTGGGTGGGGGCTTGGTTGTGCTCAGATTAGTCTGAGTTGCAGGGGGATTTGAGCTGGTGAGCTGCATTGCTGTTGTTTGGCGTCGTGGTCGTGCTACATCTTCATAGTGGGTGTCAGTCTGCTGCATGTATGGATTGGAGCGGTTTGAAATGGCTAATGTTGCAGCTGCGGTCTGGCTTATATATATATACATGCATGCAGGTTTTGGTATGTTCGGGTCTTTTCCCGTGTAAGATTGGAAGTATTTAGGCAACGTTTCGATGAGATCCCACTCATCATCTTCAGGCTTTGGCTTTGTTCTTATGTGAGCATAAAAATCCACACTTTGCTCACATAAGAACAAAGCCAAAGCCTGAAGATGATGAGTGAGATCTCATCAAACGTTGCCTAAATACATCCAATCTTACACGGGAAAAGACCCAAACATACCAAAACCTGCATACATATACCCGTGAAAACATATGTGAAAAACATATATATATATGTTTTCCTAGGTTTTCACGGGTATATATATATATATATATATATATATATATATATATATATATATATATATTGCATCTCCTTGCAACTTTTGCAAAACAAAAGCTACCGGGAACAACAACCGCAACTGGGCCCAGAATTCATATTGTTGAGCGAGACGGTTCAGTGAGTTTTGCCCCCCATCTTACAACTTTCCTTGCCATGGTTGTTAAAATGAATCACCGCCGTTGGTAAACCCGGTTGTTAAGCGAATCCGGCTTGAATCCGTTGATTTGGTTCATCAGAAGGTTGCAAAAGGGGATCACATCACACACACACACACACACACACACACACACACACACACACGGGATACTGCAACCCATCATAAATATGAACCACTTGCCAAGTGTCTGAATAGGGGGGTTGCTCCGGTTCGCACCGGTTCGGGAGAACCGGTAGTAGTGGCGGCGGCAGGCTCTGCCCAAAGTCCTCAAATACGTTCTGTGCATGTGCAGAAGTGGCGCGGGGGTGAGTGAAACGAGCGCACACAAGCGAACCAGTAGCAAAGATAAGTAAAACCCACCACTGGTCTGAATGTTGATCCAAAAGGTCGCAACTCTGGAAAACAACGGCCATAAGTTACATTTTTCCGTGCCGTTGTAACTTTGGCCAGCCGTTAAAACGGGCTGTCCAATGAACAGTCATTAAACTGAAAGCGAACAGTCATTAAACAAGGACTACCTGTATTTTTAAGTATTGTGTTTTCGTCGGTCTGTTGCCACGTTGTTCGAGGAGCGGATACCCTGGTTTTTAGAATAACCGTTGGGCCTGGAAATTGTGCCGTTTCAAAGTTGCACAAACTCACGGGTTCATGAATAATTAAGTGAGGATGTGCCAGTTGCTGCATTTTGATAACAGGCAATTATGCGAGGTCACGCTTCACCGAGAATCTCTTGCTTTGAAGACCGGCTTAGGAGGAAATTATTGAGTCTGACTCTTAAATATTCAGAAAGTTGCCTTGTTTTATTCATATAATAATTTTAATTTCTCTCTGTCCCTTTGCAACCTTTTGATGTAGGTTTGTTCTTATGCCGTGCGTTGCCTCATGTTGCTGACATGGATGTGTGCAGAATCAAACTCTAGTTGTAGCATAAGACTCTTTCATGTCCAATAATTTTTATCACATTTTGCAAAGCGTACACCTTAAAAGAACAACATAAGCTAACAGAGACAAGATAAAGAGTAAAAAGGGAATAGTGATAGAAGTGTGAAAAGGTATAAAGGAAAACACACACACACACATAATGTATGTATGTATGTATGTATATAGGTAGTCCTTGACTTATAATAGTTCATTTGCAACGGCACTGAAAAAAGCGACTAACAACTGTTTTTCACACTTACGACCGTTCCAGCATCCCTCTGGTCTCGTGATCAAAGTTCAGATGCTGCCCACTGACTCATATTTATGACAATATCATGTGATCAACGTCTGTGACATGACCAGCAAAGTCAAAGGGGAAGCCGGATTCACTTAACACCCACCGTGATTCACTTACCGGCTGCGGCCAGAAAGGTCACAAAATGGGTCAAAACTCACTTAACAAATGTCTCACTTAGCAGTTGTCTTAACGACCGGTTGTGAAGCGAATCTGGCTTCCCCATTGACTTTGTTTGTCACATGGTCCCAAAAAAAAAGCGGGATCACGTGACTCCAGGGACACTGCAGCCGTCATAAATACGAGTCAGTTGCCAAGCATCTGGATTCTGGTCACGTGACCATCTGGTTGCTCTGAAGGTCGTAAGTGTGGAAAACGGTTCTAAGTCACTTTGGGGAGTGAGGTGCTGACTCCGGAGCCTCCAGAGACTGGTAGTAGTGAGGCAGAGGAACAGGAGGAGCCTGTTCCTAATGCACGCATGAGAAGAGCTGCCAGAAGGCAAGAGCAGCTCAAGCAAAGAGGACGACTCAGGAGTAAGGCCAGGAGATGATTGGCCCCTCCCATAAGGCTTGAAACGGACCAGCAACTGCGTTTGGGCTTTGCCAGAAAACAATGTTGGTAGCTTCGTCGTCTTGAAATTTATTTTTGTATCTGTGTCTTCTGAACTTGTGCCAAGAAAGGCCTTTGGCAGTTTGCCTAATTGGACCAAGGTTGGCGATAGGACTTTTGAATTTGTGTTGGGAGGAATTTGCTTTAATTTGAGTTGACCGACGCTGGGAATGAAGTAATTCTCCAGCTGTTCGAATGAAGTTTTTTTTTTTTTTTCACGGACTGAGTTTCCTACTACCTACTTGGGCCTGGGTCACAACACTAAGTCAAGGACTACCTTCGTTAAATTTTGTCAGGATGCCAAGCCTCCTGCTGATTTCCCGATTATTATTTTGTTGTTGTTCATAGGTTCAAAAAACACAAACAGGCCGGGAGCCATTCCAATTCCTTTCATTTGTCCAATGGCCGGACAGATGACATTGGTGAGTCTTGCCGTCTCTTCTCTTCGGTGTAGGGAACTCTAAATGCTGAATACAACTTTCCACCAAGTTACACCTCTTCCAACATAGTATTCTAATATTGTGTTGGGTTCCCCAAACCAGAAAAGACCTGTTGAGTTTCTTCTGTCTAAACTAGCAGTCACCGGTTGGTGGTCCGTGGACCACTGGTGGTCTGCGAAAAAATTGTGTTGGTCCCCAGAAAAATTATTTGCATGTTTTTTTAATATTGCACTAAATCAAAATAAGGCCCCTGGGCCGGATACATGCAGTGAACGTTTGTGTTGCTGTAGAGAGTTTCCCCCTTTTTCTGTGGGTCGGAGGGCGGCAGAAATTTCCACTTGGGGTCTGCTTCAGCCTCCTGGTGTGGGGCTTTGGGCGAAGGCTGGAGGGAAGCTCTGTTGGAGGCGAAGAGCCGGAGGGCCTCGTTCCAGTGGGACTGCATCATGGCCAGGAGCTGGCTGACCATCACAGCCCGCTGAGCCTCCAGATGCCAGTACCTGGCCTTACACTCCCGCGGGTCTTTCCTCTGCTTGGAAAGCCTATGCTCGTAGTCCTCAGTGAGGTGCTTCTGCTGAGCCTCCTTCTCGGTCAGATCCAATTTGAACTGAGCTGTTTTGCCAACTCTTTCTGGTGGTGGCTGCTTAGCTTCCTGTTGGGGCCCTAAGGAGCCCGGCCGGGGACGCAAGGAGTGATTGGGAGGGGAGAGGCGAGTAGAGGCTGGTGAGGCACCCCTCGATGTGAGTGGCACCGAGTTGGCCACACCCACCCAGTCACATGACCACCTAGCCACGCCCACCCAGCCGGTCATTAGGCAGATCGTATTAGTGGTCCGCAGGATTTAAAATGATGAATTTAGTGGTCCCTGAGGTCCGAAAGGTTGGGGACCCCTGATCTAAACTGTATCCTTTATTGCTCCTGGCCTATAGACAGACTCTTGCCAGACTAAAGAAAGCTACTTGTATCATTCAAGATAAAAACGCAGGCATGACACCGTCAGACGTTGCAAAGGCTCGTAAATGTGGCCCAGTTGCTGAACACTGACAGTGTTGGCACTTTAAATCTGGCTCCTGAGGACACCCCGCACCCCCCAAGTAGATCTCTGGGAACTTTGAATGGTCGCTATGTGATTGGTCATACATATCTGTATTGAACAATTTTTATTTATTTATAGCTCGCCTTTATTATTTGAAAAATAACTCAAATGAGTCGAGCATATCCAGCACAACTTCCTTCTCCCGCTTTCCTCATAACAACAGCGACCCTGTGAGGGAGGTTGGGCTGAGGGAGAATGGCCTAAAGTCAGAGACGACTTCCATGCCAAAGGCGGGACTAGAATTCACCGTCTCCTGGTGATTGACCCAAAGTCACCCAGCTGGCTTTTAGGCCTAAGGCAGAACTAGAATTCACCGTCTCCTGGTGATTGGCCCAAAGTCATGCAACCAACTTTCATCCCTAAGGTGGTACTAGAACTCACCGTCTCCTGGTGATTGGCCCAAAGTCATGCAACCAACTTTCATGCCTAAGGTGGTACTAGACCTCACCGTCTCCTGGTGATTGACCCAAAGTCACCCAGCTGGCTTTTAGGCCTAAGGCAGAACTAGACCTCACCGTCTCCTGGTGATTGGCCCAAAGTCATGCAACCAACTTTCATGCCTACGGTGGTACTAGAACTCACCGTCTCCTGGTGATTGGCCCAAAGTTATGCAACCAACTTTCATGCCTAAGGTGGTACTAGAACTCACCGTCTCCTGGTGATTGGCCCAAAGTTATGCAACCAACTTTCATGCCTAAGGTGGTACTACAACTCACCGTCTCCTGGTGATTGGCCCAAAGTCACCCAGCTGGCTTTTAGGCTTAAGGCAGAACGAGAACTCACCGTCTCCTGGTGATTGGCCCAAAGTCATGCAACCAACTTTCATGCCTACGGTGGTACTAGAACTCACCGTCTCCTGGTGATTGGCCCAAAGTCACCCAGCTGGCTTTTAGGCCTAAAGCAGAACTAGAACTCACCGTCTCCTGGTGATTGGCCCAAAGTCATGCAACCAACTTTCATGCCTAAGGTGGTACTAGAACTCACCGTCTCCTGGTGATTGGCCTAAAGTCACCCAGCCTTTTTCATGCCTCAGGCAGAACGTTGAACTCAGCATCTCCCCTTTTAGAACCTGATGCTTTAACCGCTGGACCAAACTGACTTTTTGTAAAGAA
Source organism: Ahaetulla prasina (assembly GCF_028640845.1). Classification (NCBI taxonomy): domain Eukaryota; kingdom Metazoa; phylum Chordata; class Lepidosauria; order Squamata; family Colubridae; genus Ahaetulla; species Ahaetulla prasina. Next base: position 4,983,839 of record NC_080546.1, on the reverse strand, counting down.
TTTTCTGCATTTTGCCTGTTGCTACTTCTCTTGTAGAAGCTACAAGGCCTTTACAAGCTCGATGGGGAGGGACCTGCTGTTGCTTTTTCAGAGAAAACCCCCCCCATGTACACACACACACACAAACACACACACACACACTCACACTCTTTCTTCTCCATTGGGGTCCTCCATCGACCTCCGGCCTCTCAACCGAACCGCTTCTCTCCCGCTTGTCCGTCCGGCAGAACCGCAGAGCATGCCGCTGCTGGCCAGATCTCCCAGCACCAACCGGAAGTACCCGCCGCTGCCTGTGGACAAACTGGAGGAGGACATTAACCGGCGAATGGCAGACGACAACAAGCTCTTCCGCGAGGAATTCAGTGTGGGTACTTGGCTGACCTTTGACCTCACCTCTTCCCCCCTCCCCACACACACCCCTCTGTCATTCTTTCTGGGTTTTGAAATGGGGAGGTTTTTAATTTTAAAAGAAAAAAAATTCTATCGTGGTGGAAATTAAGTTTATGCCAGTTAGATCTTCTTCTTCTACGTAGAATTCTTCCTTCCTTCCTTCCTTCCTTCTTTCTTTCTTTTTTCTCTCTATCTCCCTTCCTTTCTTTTTTCCTTCCTTTCTTTTCCTTCCTTTCTTCTCTTTCTTTCTTTCTCTCTCCTTCCTTCCTTCCTTCCTTCCTTCCTTCCTTCCTTCCTTCCTTCCTTCCTTCCTTCCTTTCTTTCTTTCTTTCCCATCCTTCTCTCTCTCTCTCTTTCTTACTTTCCTTCCTTCTTTCCTTCCACCCTCCCCTCCTTCCTTTCCTCCCTCCCTCCCTCCCTCCCTCCCTTCTTTCTTTTTTCTTTCTTTTCCTTTCCTTTCTTCCTCCCATTTCCGTCCTTCCTTCCTTCCCTTGTTTTTCTTCCTTCTTTCCTCCTTCCCTCCCCTTTTCCTTCCTTCTTTCCTTTCTTCCTTCCTTCCCCAATTGTGGCTATAAGTACATATAAAGAGTTTCTCAACTACAGCAGCGTGTGGATGGGTGGACTTCAACTTCCTGAACTGAGGGTTGAATTCTGGGAGTTGAAGTCCACGCGGATAGTCATACACTGAGGACTACCTGTGTTTTCAAGTTCTGCTCCTAAAGTTGAACGTCGGCCAGAGGGAAGCTTTGCTGCCCCCTTGTGGAGCAAGTTAGCACCAAAATCCTTCCTTCACTGAAATCCGTTTGCAAGAATAATAGAATCACATGGCTGAATTTGTGATTGGCCCAAAGTCACCCAGCTGGCATTCATGGCTACGGCAGGACTAGAACTCATCATCTCCTGGTTGATTGGTCCAAAGTCACCCAGCCGGCTTTCATGCCTACGGCAGGACTAGAAATCACAGTCTCCGATATAATGTTATTACGATTTATTTATATTATAACTTATTTAAAACAACATGTAACTTACCATCCACCCTAGTTTTTGACAGGCCAAGACTGCAGAATTGGCAGCTCTTCCCTAGGCAGGAGTGAAATCTACTTACCTTCCCTAACGGTTTGGAAGCGTGCGCATGCATGCGCACAGGGCGGAGCAAGCTCGCATGCTGTGTCACGTCTGATTTTGGACCCTCTGCGCATGCACAGAGAGTCAAAAACAGGTTGCTTCCTGGTTAAAACGAGGAAGCAACGACATCCAGAAGGGTGGGCGGAGCCTCCTGTTGCCGCCGTTACCAGTTTGCCAAATCATGCGTCACCACCGCTACCAGTTCACCTGAACCAGAGTGAACCGGTAGCATTTCATCCCGCCCCTAGAGTTTCCTATCCCTGCCTTGGGAAGCAGAATTTACCGTGAATTTGGCTGCTGCCACAGAAGCCGTGTCAAACAGCAGTAAAAGTGGTTGGTTGGTTGGTTGGTTAATAGTCTGGAGAGATTCTCAGTCATCCAGGTCATGGTTGTCCCAAAGGTGCCTTTTTAGGAGGCAACTGGACTTCCTTGTTTTTTCTTTTTCTTTGGGAGAATGGTTCTGTTCTGTCCCCCTCGCCTCCGTCCGAGCAATGACTTAATTAGCCGGCACTATCAGCTCTGGCAGCAAACTAGCGAGCGTCTGCCAAGTGTCTCTGTTAACTCCCTTGATGCCAATGGGTCAACAAACAGTACTTCAGCTCTAGTTAAGCAGTTGATTTGCCTGCTACGAAGAGGCATAGCAGCCCTTGCTGCTTTTATATCCTGTGGGGTGTGGCTCCATGACTCAGCACTTCCTAGGCCTGCCCCACCCCTGCTTCTGTTGTTCCTGCCTCTCCTGACTATGAAATCTAGGGTCCAGCCAGGTCTGATTGCCATCAGCTGGGTCTGGAGGCCTGGCTTGGGGGGGAAAGAGTCAGGGGATGGAGGCCTCGTTATCTCCTCCACCTGGCCTGCCTCTGGCTCCTGGAGCTGAGCCAGGGAAGCCGGTGCTTCGGAGGTAAGTCCTGACGGCCCTTCCCCCTCACTTTCCAAGTCTCTTTCTGGCAGGGGGCCCGGCTCGGGGGGGGCCCAGACACAACAGGTTTTCATGAAGATCGGTTTGATAGGTTAATGATTGTCGTGGTTAGCAGAGATGTAGCAGCCGAGTTATTTATATTCGCTCTGTCCTTCCAGGCCCTTCCAGCATGTCCCATCCAAGCCACCTGTGAAGCCGCCTCTAAAGAGGAAAACAAGGAGAAGAACAGATACGTCAACATTTTGCCTTGTATGTATTGATACTCCATAGTTTCTGCCAATTGCTTTCTAGAGATTGCGGTGGGATTCATGTTCAACCAGTACCGGGAATGCGTGCGCGTGATGTCTGCGACGTCACAAAACACGGCACTTGGCTTGTGCGTGCCATCCACACATGAATGCAGTGTCAAAACAACACGGCAATTCACTCACGCACTCCATCCAGACATGCGTGCGGCATCAAACACACAGTGATATAGGACAGGATTATGCCCAGCTGGACAGGCAGGCCCACCTGCAGGTAGCCACTACCAGTTTGCCCAAACCGGTGTGAACCGGCTGGATACCACCTCTGATTGCAGTGCGGTTGTAAAAACATACAGTAACGAGGTCTAATGGGTGGGAATCTTGGCCCATCGAGTCCAGCAATTGGTTCTCAGCAAAGGCCAGGCCATCTAGGGGATTGTGGGAGTTAAAGTCCCCATATCTGGAAATTGCCATGGATACGATACACATGAAGTTGTAACAAGCGAGGTGGGTGATGTATATCTATATATAATTTTTAATCCACCCAGAATCACCTTGTAGGGGAACTGCTTCTCTTGTGTCATAGAATATATATGGGTTCGTGCATAATTTTGTATTTGTTTTATTTATTTATTTAGTCACATTTATGTAATGTAGATTGGAGGTAGTGACCCTTTGAGAGCTGTAGGCAACGAAATTTTTTTTTAATGTATGCCGAGTAGTGTACTTTCAGAGTGACGATAGTTATTCTATCTATCTATCTATCTATCTATCTATCTATCTATCTATCTATCTATCTATCTATCTATCTATCTATCTATCTATCTATCTACCTACCTACCTACCTTCCTACCTGCCTCCGGTAGTGATCGCCGAACCACCGGCAACACCCACCATCCGGGTGTGATTACTTCCTGGTTTTAACCAGGACGTAATATGTTTTTTACACATGCACAGAAGGTCTGCGCGCACATGTGATGCGCGCGGACTTCCAAGCCGGTAAGGAAGGTAAGTCGATTTCACCCCTGCTTATGAATGAAGGCAAATATAGGTGTCCCAGGATAATGTTGTTGCAGGGTCCAATTTGGGATCGGACCAAAGGTTTTGTCTTCCGAGCTTTCGGACTCGTACCGGAGCCCATCTTCAGGGAGCTTCTCTCTAGCAGAATGTGTGCTGTTCTTTGTGTGGTGTTTATAGTGCCTGTTGTATGTGGCTTTTTAGTTGTCCATTGAGATGTCTTTTTTTTTTATTTGCATTTATATCCCGCCCTTCTCCGAAGACTCAGGGCGGCTTACACTATGTTAAGCAATAGTCTTCATCCATTTGTATATTATATACAAAGTCAACTTATTGCCCCCAACAATAAGGATGGAAGGCTGAGTTAACCTTGGGCCTGGTGGGGCTTGAACCTGCAGTAATTGCAAGCAGGCTGTGTTAATAACAGACTGTCTTAGCAGTCTGAGCCACCAGAGGCCACCAGTGTTGACTTTTAAGTCATTGACTCTCGACTTCTAAGCCCTTGATAGGCTGGTGGTAAATCAACATTCCTGTAGACCAGTGATGGCAAACCTATGGCACGCGAGCCATCACCCCAGTTCAGCTCTGACACGCTTGCACGTGTTCCTCCTGCCGGCCAGCTAAGCTTTGGGTCTCTCAGGCTTCAGTGAGTTCCCCGACTGTTTTTGAGCCTGTTCGTCCAACAATCTTAGTAGCTGAAGATGGGCTTCAGCACAAGTCCGAAAGCTCGGAAGACAAAATCTCTGGTCCCGGTGACTAACCCAGTTTGGATCTTGCAAGACAATGATAGGTTATAATGAGCAGTCACTTCTCTAGTTTTTACTCTGCACTGAAAACCAGACCTTGGGAAGGTTGACCTTCTTGGAGATTTTGTTTGACTTTCACTGAAGGTCCTCCATTGTCCTGATGTTTTTGCCATTCATGGCCACCTTCTCTCTCCTAGATGACCATTCCAGGGTTCACCTGACACCTATTGAAGGGGTTCCAGACTCCGATTATATCAACGCCTCGTTCATTAATGTAAGTATCTGCTAAAGGCTTAGGAACATTCCCAGAAGCTCAGGTAGTCCTCGACTTACAACATTTCACTTAGAAAATAGAGATTTGGGCAAATCCTCTGGAGGCTTGGCAGCAAAAGACAGTAGAGAGGGAAAGAAATACCTAAGCTAAGCAGGGAAGAGGTAGATGGAGATGAAGACCCAAGGGAGGAATTTGGGAGGCAAGTTAAAAAAACCGAATAAGAATTGAAATATTAAAATGGGCAAGAGATGACGGATAGAGGAAATGTTACACAAGATTGGCTTTATTGGTAGCTAGAACAGAGGCAGAAACAAGAAATAGGGGCAATATTATTAAGCATATTTTCATATAATATACTAAAAGTAATAACTAGATGTAAAGATGAGATGTTGAAAGATGGTGACAGTATGTATGTTTGAATGATATTGTTGGGACTAAAATGTTGAACAACTAAATAATGAAGGCCTATACTTTTATCACAAATACATATAGTAACATTATAATTATGTAAGTATGATCTAAATAACAAATAATATTAATACTATCATTACTACTTTTATTTAAATAAATGATCCCAGATGCCTCACTGTTTGATATTGATATATATTCAAAAAATTATAGATAGATAGGTAGGTAGGTAGATAAGTAGGTAGGTAGGTAGATGCGTTGGCTCAGCAGCTAAAACGCTGAACTTGTCGATCGAAAGGTTGGTAGTTCAGTGGTTCAAATCCCTAGTGCTGCGTAACGGGGTGAGCTCCCGTGACTTGTCCCAGCTTCTGCCAACCTAGCAGAGTTCAAAAGCAGGTAAAAAATGCAAGTAGAAAAATAGGGATCACTATGGTGGGAAGGTAATAATAATAATAATAATAATAATAATAATAATAATAATAATAATAATAATAATAATAATAATAATAATAATAATAATAATAATAATAATAATATTTTAATTTGTATACCGCCCTTCTCCCGAAGGACTCAGGGCGGTGCACAGCCAGAATAAAATACAAAGAAAACAGTACATATAATATTAAGAACAACCCCTTAAAAAACTTATTCAATTGGCCAAAAATTTTAAAATACAGTAACACCCTATAAAAATTTACAAAAATTTAAAACCCATAAAAGCAAATTAAAAATTTTAAAATCAAGCCAGTCCAGCTAGACGGAATAAATAGGTTTTAAGTTCGCGGCGAAAGGTCCGAAGGTCGGATAGTTGACGAAGTCCAGGGGGAAGTTCGTTCCACAGGGTAGGAGCCCCCACAGAGAAGGCCCTCCCCCTGGGGGCCGCCGGTCGACATTGCTTGGCTGACGGCACCCTAAGGAGTCCCTCTCTGTGAGAACGCACCGGTCGCTGGGAGATAGAAGGTGGCAGTAGACGGTCCCGTAAATATCCCGGTCCTAAGCCAGGTAACAGCGTTCCGTGCGCCTTTGGCATTGAGTCATGCCGGCCACATGACCACAGAGACGTCTTCGGACAGTGCTGGCTCTTCGGCTTTGAAACAGGGATGAGCACCGCCCCCTACAGTTGGGAACGACTAGTACATATGTGCGAGGGGAACCTTTACCTTTACCAATACATACATACATACATACATACATAGTTCTTTTAGTGACCGTTCAAAATCACAACGGCACTGAAAAAAGAGTCTTACGATCGTTTGTCTTACACTTACGACCGTTGCAGCATCCCCAGGGTCACATGATCAGAATTCAGAGACTTGGCAACTGACTCGTATTTATGACGGTTGCAGTGTCCCCGGGGTCATGTGATCCCCTTTTGCGTCCTTACGACAAGCAAAGTCAACCGGGAAGCCAGATTCACTTAACAAACCGGGTTACCAACTTCACAACCGCAGGGATTCCCTTTTTAACAACGGTGGCACGCAAGGTCATAAAACGGGGCAAAATTCACTCGACCAACGTGTCGCTTAGCCACGGGAATTTTGGGCTCCGTTGTGGTCGTTAAGTTGAGGACTCCTTGCATTCTGGAAGATTTAGGTATTTTAGGAAGGAAGAAAAGTAGCTGTCGATTCTTGTTGCCATCGTCGTTGTTCTAACCTGTAGATCTAGATCAGTGGTTCTCAACCTTTATACTGCTGTGACCTCCTGTCAGGCTGCCTCTGATTATATCTAGGAAAGAATATACCTTGACTTCATTTGCAAATAAAGAAAAGTACTTTTACTAGTTACATCTGGATAGCAGCAGTGCTGAGTTGAATCTGAGACAAAATATGGCTAACAATCTGTATCACCCTATTCCTCCCTCCTCTTTCCCAAAAGGTCATCAGGTCTGGTCCAATTGCCAGCTCCTTCCCGGAGTCCCGTGGTAATCTTCTTCCGCAGGTCTCTGGTTGTCAATCATATCAGGAATGCAATGTCCGTTAGAGTTCGCGCTCAAACATTCCCGTTGAATTCAAAACATTAATCTCCCCTCCCACCTTAATTATGTCAGACCGACACTCTTAAAGGCTCCTCTCTACTTAAATTGAATCCAATAGCTATTTACATTAGAAATACAATCCCATGCTATCTAACAACTGAATATAAGGAGTACAAAGAGATACGAAGTTTGGAGTGGAGGCTGACAGCCCCTTTAATACAATTCCCCACAATGTGGTGACCCCTTTAATACAATTCCCCACGATGGTGCGACCCCAACCATAAAATTATTTTCGTTTTGAATTTAACGCGCCTGAAGCCGTATTGGCTAGCAATCTGAACTGCTTGCGATTGCCTTGAGGACGGAGGCATTAAAGCGGAGACTCCTCCCCTATTAAGTTTATCGCGCCTGAAGCCAGATGAGGCTAGCGATTGGGAGCGATTGCAGCTGACTTGAGAGGGAGACATCAGAGCAAAGATTTCTCTCTTTTTTAATGCATCGCGCCTGAAGCCGAATTCGGCTAGCGATTTGAAGAGCCTGCAGCTGGCTTGTGGAGTCAACCATTGGAGCGCGATTCTTCGACTCGCAAGTATACTTCCCATATTTCCGATGGTCTTAGGCCACCCCTGGCAAATCGGCATTCGACCCCCAACGGGGTCGCGACCCACAGGTTGAGAACCGCTGATCTAGATCATCCACAGATAAGTCTTATTTTTCCTGGCTGTAAGATAGTTTGTATGCAGTGACAATATTTGCAAAGTAAAGAATTTGACCCGGTGGGAGACGATGCCAAAATTTTTGGCCTTTGACCAACGCCAGAAATAAAACCATTGCTTTTTTTTTTTTCCCCATTCCTGTCTCGCTTCTATTCTTGCAGGGGTATCAGGAGAAGAACAGGTTCATTGCTGCACAAGGTAAATAATATGTATTTCCTTTGAATTTCTGCATGACAAGGATTCGCAATGTGTATTTTAAAATGTTTCCTCCTACCATCTTGCTGCGTTTTGCTGCATTGGCTCCTAATCTAAAGGAGGGATATTGCTTACGATAAATATTGCTCATTTCTTCGTGATTTGGGGGTGGGGGTGGGGAAAGCAAAGCTGACCAAATTCCCTAAAAATTTTGCTTTTCGAGTTGGACAGCTTTCGTATCGGATCAACATTTATTTTGCATTCCGAATTGAAAGATGAAGACAAATTATAGTGAAATGGCAATTCTGTTTTAACGCTGTAGATCAGTGGTTCTCAACCTTTATAGTGCTGCGACCCCTTTAATACAATTCCCCACGATGTGGCGACCCCAACCGTAAAATTATTTTCGTTTTGAATTTATCGCGCCTGAAGCCGTCTTGGCTAGCGATCTGAACTGCTTGCGATTGCCTTGAGGACGGAGGCATTAAAGCGGAGACTCCTCCCCTATTAAGTTTATGGCGCCTGAAGCCAGATTAGGCTAGCGATTGGGAGTGATTGCAGCTGGCGTGAGAGGGAGACATTAGAGCAAAGATTTCTCTCTTTTTGAATGCATCGCGCCTGAAGCCGAATTCGGCTAGCGATTTGAAGAGCCTGCAGCTGGCTTGTGGAGTCAACCATTGGAGCGCGATTCTTCGACTCGCAAGTATACTTCCCATATTTCCGATGGTCTTAGGCCACCCCTGGCAAATCGGCATTCGACCCCCAACGGGGTCGCGACCCACAGGTTGAGAACCGCTGATCTAGATCATCCACAGATAAGTCTTATTTTTCCTGGCTGTAAGATAGTTTGTACGCAGTGACAATATTTGCAAAGTAAAGAATTTGACCCGGTGGGAGACGATGCCAAAATTTTTGGCCTTTGACCAACGCCAGAAATAAAACCATTGCTTTTTCTTTTTTTCCCCATTCCTGTCTCGCTTCTATTCTTGCAGGGGTATCAGGAGAAGAACAGGTTCATTGCTGCACAAGGTAAATAATATGTATTTCCTTTGAATTTCTGCACGACAAGGATTCGCAATGTGTATTTTAAAATGTTTCCTCCTACCATCTTGCTGCGTTTTGCTGCATTGGCTCCTAATCTAAAGGAGGGATATTGCTTACGATAAATATTGCTCATTTCTTCGTGATTTGGGGGTGGGGGGGTGGGGAATGCAAAGCTGACCAAATTCCTGCACTTCCCTAAAAATTTTGCTTTTCGAGTTGGACAGCTTTCGTATCGGATCAACATTTATTTTGCATTCCGAATTGAAAGATGAAGACAAATTATAGTGAAATGGCAATTCTGTTTTAACACTGTAGATCAGTGGTTCTCAACCTTTATAGTGCTGCGACCCCTTTAATACAATTCCCCACGATGTGGCGACCCCAACCATAAAATTATTTTCGTTTTGAATTTATCGCGCCTGAAGCCATATTGGCTAGCGATCTGAACTGCTTGCGATTGCCTTGAGGCCGGAGGCATTAAAGCGGAGACTCCTCCCCTATTAAGTTTATCGCGCCTGAAGCCAGATTAGGCTAGCGATTGGGAGTGATTGCAGCTGGCTTGAGAGGGAGACATCAGAGCAAAGATTTCTCTCTTTTTTAATGCATCGCGCCTGAAGCCGAATTCGGCTAGCGATTTGAAGAGCCTGCAGCTGGCTTGTGGAGTCAACCATTGGAGCGCGATTCTTCGACTCGCAAGTATACTTCTCATATTTCCGATGGTCTTAGGCGACCCCTGGAAAATCGTCATTCGACCCCCAATGGGGTCGCGGCCCACAGGTTGAGAACCGCTCCTGTAGATGTTTGAAAACCTCAAAGAGTAATTTTGTTGTTCAGTTTTACTCTCTAAATTACAGGAAGTCCTCGACCATTGGGCCCAACGTTTCGGTTGCTAAGCGAGACCGTTGTTTAAGTGAATTTTGGCCCATTTTACAATCTTGCCACAGTTGTTAAGTGAATTGTAATTGTTCCGTCAGTAACACAGTTGTTAAGTACTGTATTTTTCAGACTATAAAACGCAACTAAATTTAGATGAGGAAAACAACAACAAAAAAAAGTTTTTGGCCTCCCTTTCTTCAGACCTTTTTTCGGGATTCTTCCAGTCTTTTTTGGCCCGTTTTCAAGGCTTCTTTGGGGCTATTTTCAAGGTTTTTTTCCAGCCCGTTTTTGAGGCTTTTTTCGGGCTGTTTTTTCAGAAAAAATGAACCAAAAGAAATCTCAAAAACGGGCCAAAAACAAGCCTCAAAAATGGTCCTCACATTTACAACTGTCAACTCCACAGTCACGTGATCAAAAGTTGGAAGGTTGTCAACTGGCATTTGTTTATGACGATTGAAACATCCTGGCATAATCTGATCATCATTTGTGATCATCATTTGTGATCTTCCCAGCCAGCTTCTGACAAGCACAGTCAATGGGGGGAAACCAGATTTCGCTTCATGACTGCCTGGTTCACTTAACAAGTGCCGTGATTCGCTTAACAGCTGCGGCAAAAAAAAAGGCTCATAAAATCCGATGTGACTCACTTAACCGCCCTGAGTCCCTTGGGAGATAGGGCGGTATATAAATATGATTAAATAAAATAAATAAAAATAATAAACAATCGTCTTGCTTAGCATGGGAAATTCCGGTCCCAGTTCTGGTCGTATGTCGAGGACTACCTGCAGGGAAGTGGAATCAGGTCTGCAGACGATCTCAAACGTAGAAGAAGCGAGGCCGGTTTGCGACGGCTCTAGCTGGGCTGAAAGATTAGATGGCCAACGTGGGGAGAAGCTGTCCAGCGCCTCTTGTTTTCTTCTTGTTAATGGATTTTTCTCTGGTGACGCTTCTCACCTCTGGCAGGGCCCAAGGAAGAAACGGTGAACGACTTCTGGAGAATGATTTGGGAGCAAAACACAGCCACAATTGTCATGGTGACCAATCTGAAGGAGAGGAAAGAGGTAAGGCTCTAGTCACCGCCTTGGATATGAAAGCCAGCTAGGTGACTTTGGGCCAATCATCAGGAGACTGGGAGTTCTAGTCCCCCCTTAGGCATGAAAGGTGGCTGGGTGACTTTGGGGAATCACCAGGAGACTGGGAGTTCTAGTCCCCCCTTAGGCATGAAAGGTGGCTGGGTGACTTTGGGCCAATCATCAGGAGACTGGGAGTTCTAGTCCCGCCTTAGGCATGAAAGCTGGCTGGGTGACTTTGGGCCAATCATTAGGAGACTGGGAGTTCTAGTCCCGCCTTAGCCATGAAAGCTGGCTGGGTGACTTTGGGCCAATCACTAGGAGACTGGGAGTTTATTTTATTTTATTTTTATTTATTTATTTTATTTATTTGATTTTTATACTGCCCTTCTCCCGAAGGACTCAGGGCGGTGTACAGGCAAGATAAAACAATACAATATACAGATTAAAATACCATTTAAAAAACTTATTTAAATTAGCCTAAAATTAAAAAATGTCCATACTAAAAACCCCGTTTAAAAATTGATAAAAGATAAAATTCAATTTAAGACAGCCCAGCAAATAAAAGATCGTCTTCAGTTCGACGGAATGTCCAAGGTCAGGTATTTGGCGTAAACCGGGAAGTTCTAGTCCGCCTTAGGCTTGAAAGCCAGCTAGGTGACTTTGGGCCAATCATCAGGAGACTGGGAGTTCTAGTCCCGCCTTAGGCCTCAAAACCGGCTCAATGACTTTGGCTCGGTTGCCAGGAGATAGGGAGTTCCAGTCCCGCCTTAGGCATGAAAGGTGGTGGGTGACTTTGGGGAAATCAGCAGGAGACTGGGAGTTCTAGTCCCGCCTTAGGCATGAAAGCTGGCTGGGTGACTTTGGGCCAATCACTAGGAGACTGGGAGTTCTAGTCCCGCCTTAGGCTTGAAAGCCAGCTGGGTGACTTGGAGGCCATTCCGTCTCTCAGCCCAACCCGCCTCACCAGGTTGTTATTGTGAGGAAACTAGAAGAAGGAGGAAGTATTTGATATGTTCACTGCCTTGAGTTGTTTATAAAAAAATCAGGAAAGGCAGATATAAATAATAAATAAACAAAACATTTATTTTTGTGTCCCCAGTTGAACTTTCTCTTAGTAAGGGTGCCGGTAGGAAAATCTTCTCAGCTCTTGATGTCACCTTTAGCTCTTTGTGATTACAAAATAACCACAATCACTAATTCAGTACAATCCTGGTGATGTGACTTTTTTTTTTTTTAATTTATATCCCGCCGTTCTCAGAAGACTCAGGGCGGCTTACACTGTGTCAAGCAATAGTCTTCATCCATTTGTATATTATATACAAAGTCAACTTGCCCCCAACAATCTGGGTCCTCATTTTACCTACCTTATAAAGGATGGAAGGCTGAGTCAACCTTGGGCCTGGTGGGACTTGAACTTGCTGTAATTGCAAGCAGCTGTGTTAATAACAGACAGACTTAATCTGCTGATCACCAGAGGCCCCAAGCCACCAGACTTGGCAGAAAAATGAAAGCAAAACTCTTTGGTGCTTGCCAGATAGCTGGGCTGCCAGGAGAGAGAGAGGGGTGGAATTTCCACATTATTTCAATGCATTGGCAACCCCCGACCAGCTTGCCTTGTCGGATCACCGAGTGGTCTCTTTTCTCCTGGCATTCCACTCCCTGGAGAGTTACCCATCCCGTCGTGCCCACCATAAGGCATGTGGTGAAGAACGAATTTGGAAAGGCTTTTTTAACCTACAACGGATGCTGATCTCCATTGGGAGAAAACCGACCCTGAGGAGATCGTGGTTAGATCATCTCCTCTTCTGCCCTGAGTCTTGGTCTGTTTTGTGGTCTCTCCTCAGTGTAAATGTGCCCAGTATTGGCCAGATCAGGGTTGCTGGACGTACGGGAATATCCGAGTGTCCGTGGAAGATGTAACCGTCCTGGTTGACTACACAGTGCGGAAATTCTGCATTCAACAGGTAGGCCTCACCTGTGTTCAGTTTACCTGGCCTCCTGAGATTACTGGTTTATGGGTGCAAAAATTCCTGGTGCTGTATAATGTTTGCTGTCATTAAGCTTGATGTCGTGTCCCCCTCCCCCTCCAACGGCCGGGTCTGGGAAGTCTGTCTCAAGCGTGGCCACGAAGCCTCTGCAGCTTTGCCAAATTCCTTTCAGATTTCTCAGGGCAGGCAGGAATCCAAGGTGTGACTTAAGCAAACCAGATGAGACTTTGCCTGACTCAAGGAATGCCAAAAAGCAGATCCTTTATATAGGCCATGGGGTGTGGCTCTATGACTCAGCACTTATCCAGGCCTGCCTCTCCCTTCCTTCTGCTGACGTCCCCTCTCAATTCTCCGGAAGCAGGGATCCATCCACTGTAAATTCCCTTCCTCCGGATCTGCTGCCGGCAATTTTAACACGTGGCTGGCTTCGTGCTCACACGCTGTAGGAGGGAGGTTTGTTTGTTCATTCCTGACATTCTGTCCGAGCATGGTGCCAGGGCTGGGGGCTGGAGGCATGCCAGGCCGTTCCTCTTCATTATCCGACTCTGAATCTGATAGCAGGCCCGGCAGGAGGAGGGAGGGGCCCGGCTGAGGAGAGGAAGGAGGACAAGGCACAACACTTATCCTAGCCAGACCAGAACCAGGGAGGTAGAGGAAGGGAGAAAGAGAGAATGAGAAAAGGTGAGAGAGAAAATGGAGGAAGAGAGAAAGAAAGGAGGAGAAATGGAGGGGGGGGAAGGAAGGGAGGGAAGGAAAGAAAGAACGAAAAGAGACAGAAAAAGAGAAAGAAAAGGAAGAAGGAAGGAGGGGGAAGGAAGAAAGAAAACAAAAAGGGAAAGAAAAGGGGAGTGTTGTGACCCAGGCCCAAGTAGGTAGTAGGAAACTCAGTCAGTGTAAAAACAAACAAACTTTATTAGAACAGCTGAGAATTAACTCATTCTCAGCGTAGTCCAACTAAATTAAAGCAAATTCCTCCTAACACAAATTCCTCAGTCCTATCACCAACCTTGGTCCAATTAGGCAAACTGCCAAAGGCCTTTCTTGGCAAACGTTCAGAAGAGACACCGATACAAAACAAATGCAAAAAAACAAAGCTATCAGTGTTGTTTTCCGGCAAAGAGCCCAAACGCCATTGCTGGTCTTTTAAGCCTTATGGGAGGGGCCAGTCATCTCTTGGCCTTACTCCTGAGTCGTCCTCTTTGCTTGAGCTGCTCTTGCCTTCTGGCAGCTCTTCTCACGCGTGCATTAGGAACAGGCTCCTCCTGTTCCTCTGCCTCCCTACTATCAGCCTCTGGAGGCTCCGGAGTCCGCACATCATTCCCAGATGGGCCCTGGCCCCTCCTCTGCCTCTGACACAGAGCCCTCATCCGGGCCTTCCCCAGCCTCCAGGAATGGCCCATGCTCTTCCTCAGCCCCATCACTATCCGACTTCACTGCCAGCTCCGCAGGCTGCTGGCGGACCACAACAGGGAAAAGGAAGGAAGGAGAGGGAGAGAAAAAGAAAGAAGGAAGAAGGAAGGAGGGGGAAGGAAGAAAGAAAACAAAAAGGGAAAGAAAAGGCCCAAGTAGGTAGTAGGAAACTCAGTCAGTGTAAAAACAAACAAACTTTATTAGAACAGCTGAGAATTAACTCATTCTCAGCGTAGTCCAACTAAATTAAAGCAAATTACTCCTAACACAAATTCCTCAGTCCTATCACCAACCTTGGTCCAATTAGGCAAACTGCCAAATGCCTTTCTTGGCAAACGTTCAAAAGAGACACCGATACAAAACAAATGCAACAAGACGAAGCTATCAGTGTTGTTTTCCGGCAAAGAGCCCAAACGCCATTGCTGGTCTTTTAAGCCTTATGGGAGGGGCCAGTCATCTCTTGGCCTTACTCCTGAGTCATCCTCTCTGCTTGAGCTGTTCTTGCCTTCTGGCAGCTCTTCTCACGCGTGCATTAGGAACAGGCTCCTCCTGTTCCTCTGCCTCACTACTGTCAGCCTCTGGAGGCTCCGGAGTCCGCACATCATTCCCAGATGGGCCCTGGCCCCTCCTCTGCCTCTGACACAGAGCCCTCATCCGGGCCTTCCCCAGCCTCCAGGACTGGCCCATGCTCTTCCTCAGCCCCATCACTATCCGACTCCACTGCCAGCTCCGCAGGCTGCTGGCGGACCACAACAGGGAAAAGGAAGGAAGGAGAGGGAGAGAAAAAGAAAGAAGGAAGGAGACAAAAAGAAAGAAAAGGACAAACGAAGGAAGTGAAAAGGGGAGAGAAACAGAAAAAAGAGAAGAAGAGGAGAAAAGGAAAGAAAGAGGAAAAGGAGAAAGAGAAAGAAAGGAAGGAAAGAAAGAAAGAAAGAAAGAAAGAAAGAAAGAAAGAAAGAAAGAAAGAAAGAAAAAGTAAAGCAGACAGAAAATAAGAAGGAGAAAGAAAAGAAGAGAATGTGAGAGAGAGAAAAGAAAGAGAGCGTGCTTTGATACCTTTGCATAGGTATCACCCAGCTCAGGGAGAGATGGGGCTATTGATAAACCAAGCCAAAATATGATTTATTGATGTATTGATTTATTTTTTAAAAAAAAAAACCAAAGTCATGTCGAGAAGCACCTCTTCCCACCTGGAGTTTCTCTTCTCCTTCTCTCCAGCTTCCCTCTTCCTCCCTTCCCTCCTTCCCTCCTTCAATCTCCTGGTCTATCCCTCCGCAACAACCCGCAGGCGAAGCCAGGGAGCTCCTCGGGGACTCCCAGGTGTTCTCAGGGGAGTAACCCTGGCTAATCTTTGCCACTTTTTCCACCCAGGTAGGCGACGTCACCAATAAAAAACCTCAGCGCCTGGTGACGCAGTTCCACTTCACCAGCTGGCCGGATTTCGGGGTGCCTTTCACGCCCATCGGGATGCTGAAGTTCCTGAAGAAGGTGAAGACCTGCAACCCCCAATATGCGGGCGCCATTGTGGTCCACTGCAGGTCAGTGCGTCCTTTGTAGAGGAAAAGGGCCGTTCCCGGTCGTGCCAGGCGCCATTTTTAAACTGGTGGCCAACTATGACAACTTCACGAGCGGTGGACTTCAACTCCCAGAATTCCTGAGCCAGCTGTGCTGGCTCAGGAATTCTGGGTGTTGAAGTCCACCGCTCGTGACGTTACCGTAGTTGCTCACCCCTGATTTATAGGCCTTCAAGGCCTACAGGTAATCCTTGACTTAACAACCGTTCGTTAAACGACCGTTCAAAGTCACAATAGCGCTGACGAAAATGACCGGATCGTTTTTCAACTTTTGCAGCATCCTCAAAATTCAGCCACTTGGCCAACTGGCTCGTTTTTACGATGGTCGCAATGTCCCCGGGGGTCACGTGATTCCCTTTTCCGACCTTCTCACATGCAAAGTCCATTGGAGCGGGGGGGGGACAGATTCGCTGTTTGTACTGTCCACCCACTGCAAGCTATGATCTAAAACAGAAGGGTCCAACTCCATTTCACTGAGGGCCGCATTGTGTTTGACCTCGGGACGGGGGGGGGGATGCGTGTATTCTGTCTCCTTCCCTACTTCGGAGCAACGAGCTGGCCTTCAGCCAGTGGATTCACGGCTCTTATCAGTCCTGGCAGAGAAATCGCAGCTGCCTGCCAAAGTTCAAACAAATGACTCACAGAGTAAGACTTTCAGCTCTCTTTGAAACAGTTCAGCTAATTTTTGCTTCCCGTGAAATGAGAGCAGTCCCAAAGCTCCTTATATATCCCGTGGGGTGGGGCTCCTGCCCCACCCTTCCCTTAGATGACACCGCCTCTCTAATCTTCTGAAGCTCGGGTCAAGCCAAGCTTGATTATTATTATTATCTGCTGGGTCTGAAGGCGTAGCCTGAGGAAGGGAGGTATCAGGGGATGACGGCCTCATTACGTTCTCCGACTGGTCTGGTTCTGGTTCTGGCTCCTGGTTCTGGCTCCTGGAGCCGGGCCAAAGGAATCGGTGCTCCTGAGGTAAGCCTTACCGGCCTTACCGGCTTTTCCCCCTCACTGTCGGAGTCACTTTTGGGCATGGGGCCAGGTTCGAGGGCTGGAGTCACCACAGCATGTCTAGGGGGACGTGGATAGTTTGACGTCACTCGTGTCGGGGCGCCTGTGGTGCCCAAGCACTCTGCCACCGAAAACGGGCTCCTGAGCTCCGTTTTCATCCACGACAGCCTCCTGCAACCCTCTGCCAGCAAAAAGGCCAGCTGATCATCGTGCGCGCATGCATGCCAGAAACCTGGAAGAGGACCGGGTGACGCCGTGCGTGCCAGGCGACATGGCTCCGCGTGCCACATAGATTTGCCATCACTTTTTTTTTTTATTTGCATTTAAATCCCGCCCTTCTCCGAAGACTCAGGGCGGCTTATATTGTGTCAAGCAATAGTCTTCATCCATTTGTATATTATATACAAAGTCAACTTATTGCCCCCAACAATCTGGGTCCTCATTTTACCGACCTTATAAAGGATGGAAGGCTGAGTCAAAACAAAAACAATCTAAAACAATCCCAAAAAATATTTTCAAATTTTTTTCTTCTTCTCCCTCCTCACCACCCTGTCCTTTAGTGCTGGTGTGGGACGGACGGGAACGTTCATTGTGATCGATGCCATGCTGGACATGATGCACGCCGAGAAGAAGGTGGATGTTTATGGGTTTGTGAGCCGAATCCGGGCCCAACGCTGCCAGATGGTACAGACTGATGTGAGTCAAAGAGCCCGTCTCTGATGGGATCCATTCCCCACCCCCACCCCGGATTCGATCATTGGCCTGGCACTTCTCCACTCTTTCTTACTCTACTCATAATCCTGGGACTGGGATTATGGGGGTGGGATTGGGAACCCTGGGACTGGGATTATGGGATTGGGAATCTTGAGATAATGGGGTTGGGATTGAGAATCTTGGAGTTGGGATTTTGGAGATTAGGATACTGGGATTGGGATTGGGAATCCTGGGATTGGGATTATGGAGATTGGGATTGGGAACACGGGGGTTGGGAATCTTGAGATGATGGGGTTGGGATTGGGAATCTTGAGGTTGGGATTATGGAGGTGGGATTAGGAATCCTGGGATTGGAATTTTGGGATTAGGATTATGGGGATTGGGATTGGGAACACTAGGGTTGGGAATCTTGAGATGAAGGGGTTGGGACTGGGAATCTTGAGGTTGGGATTATGGGGAAGGGGATTATGAGATTGGGATTATGGAGGTGGGATTGGGAACCCCGGGATTGGAATTATGGGATTGGGAATTATGGGATTGGAATTATGGGATTATGGGATTGGGAATCCTGGGATTGGGAATCCTGGGATTGAGATTAGGAATCTTGGGATTGGAATTTTGGGACTGGGATTATGGGGATTGGGATTGGGAACACTGGGATTCGGAACCTTGAGATTATGGGGTTGGGATTGGGAATCTTGAGGTTGGGATTATGGGGATTGCGGATTGGGATTATGATGATGGGAATCCTGGGATTGGGATTAGGAATCCTGGGATTGGGATTATGGGGATTGGGATTGGGAACACTGGGATTGGGAATCTTGAGATGATGGGGTTGGGATTGGGAATCGAGGTTGGGATTATGGGGATGGGGATTGGGGATTGGGATTATGGGGATGGGAATCCTGGGATTGGAAATCCTGGTATTGGGATTAGGAATCCTGGGATTGGAATTTTGGGATTGGAGTTATGGGAATTGGGATTGGGAACACTGGGATTGGGATTTTGGGATTGGGATTATGGGGGTGGGCTTGAGTTACGATCCTTTTCCTCCTCTTCCTCCACTCTACAAACCCCATTCCCTTCTAGCACTGATGACGTGACTTAGTCTGGTCATGAAACATCTGCAGGAAAACCGCCGAGCTCTCAAAGCACCAAGAATTCCACAGAATCCCAACCCTGAGCTCCAAATATTCTCTTCCGTTGGGAGACTGGAAACGCCAAGAGTCTTTGGATTGCAACCGGCCAAAAAAGGAGAAATGAATAAAATAAAACTCCAGAGCCAAACAAGAGTCCTCTCTCTCCCCTTAGATGCAGTACGTATTCATCTACCAGGCGCTTCTGGAGCATTACTTATATGGAGACACAGAATTGGAGGTGACTTCGCTGGAGGTCCATCTCCAGAAGATTTACAACAAAATTTTGGGGAGCAGCAGCAACGGATTGGAGGAAGAGTTTAAGGTAGGGAGCAATTTGGATCCGCTTGCTCGTGGAAGCCTGAGATCTCCAGGAAATGATCTGGTGACTGAACCAATCAATTCAGCCAAAAGATTTCTCTTTCGCCGTCTAGCATGCCTAAGGCAGTACTAGAACTCACTGTCTCCTGGTGATTGCTACAGTCACCCAGCCATCTAGTAAATTCACCCAGCTGTCTAGTATGCCTAAGGCAGGACTAGAACTCACTGTCTCCTGATAATTGACCCAAATTCACCCAGCTGTCAAGTATGCACAAGGCAGGACTAGAACTCACTGTCTCCTGATAATTAACCCAAATTCACCCAGCTGTCTAGTATGCCTAAGGCAGGACTAGAACTCACTTTCTCCTGGTAATTGACCCAAATTCACCCAGCTGTTTAGTATGCCTAAGGCGGAACTAGAAATCACCATCTCCTGGTGATTGGTACAAAGTCACCTAGCCGTCTAGCATTCCTAAGGCAGGACTAGAACTCATTGTCTCCTGATAATTGACCCAAATTCACCCAGCTGTCAAGTATATTCCTAAGGCAGGACTAGATCTCTCAGCGGCGTTCGATACCATCGATCATGGTATCCTGCTGCGCCGGTTGGGGGGATTGGGAGTGGGAGGCACCGTATACCGGTGGTTCTCCTCCTATCTCTCCGACCGGTCGCAGACGGTGTTGACAGGGGGGCAGAGGTCGACCGCGAGGGGCCTCACTTGTGGGGTCCCACAGGGGTCGATTCTCTCGCCCCTGCTGTTCAACATCTACATGAAGCTGTTGGGTGAGATCATCAGTGGTTTCGGGGTGAGATACCAGCAGTACGCTGACGACACCCAGCTGTACTTTTCCACCCCGGACCACCCCAATGAAGTTGTTGAAGTGCTGTCCCGGTGTTTGGAGGCTGTACGGGTCTGGATGGGGAGAAACAGGCTCAAGCTTAATCCCTCCAAGACGGAGTGGCTGTGGATGCCGGCACCCCGATTCAGTCAGCTGCAGCCGCAGCTGGCTGTTGGAGGCGAGTTACTGGCCCCAAAGGATAGGGTGCGCAACTTGGGTGTCCTTCTGGATGATCGGCTGTCGTTTGAAGACCATTTGACGGCCGTCTCCAGGAGGGCCTTCCACCAGGTTCGCCTGGTTCGGCAGTTGCGCCCCTTCCTTGATCGGGATGCCTTATGCACAGTCACTCATGCGCTCGTTACCTCTCGCTTGGATTACTGTAATGCTCTCTACATGGGGCTCCCCCTGAAGTGCGCTCGGAGGCTTCAGTTAGTCCAGAATGCAGCTGCGCGGGTGATAGAGGGAGCTACACGTAGCTCCCATGTAACACCGCCCCTGCGCAGACTGCACTGGCTGCCTGTGGCCTTCCGGGTGCACTTTAAGGTGTTGGTTATGACCTTTAAAGCGCTCCATGGCTTAGGACCTGGGTACTTACGGGACCGCCTGCTGTTACCATACGCCTCCCACCGACCCGTACGCTCCCACAGAGAGGGACTTCTCAGGGTGCCGTCCGCCAAACAATGTCGGCTGGCGGCCCCAGGAAGGGCCTTCTCTGTGGGGGCTCCCACACTCTGGAACGAGCTTCCCCCGGGTTTACGCCAAATACCTGACCTTCGGACATTTCGTCGCGAACTCAAGACTCACCTTTTTATCCGCGCGGGGCTGGCTTAAATCGGGATTTTAATCTTAAATTTATTAATTTTAAACGGGGTTTTAGTATGGTAAATTTTAATCATTGGGCTAATTTAAATAAGTTTTTTAAATCGTATTTTAAATCTGTATATTGTATTGTCGGTTTTTTATTATGCCTGTACACCGCCCTGAGTCCTTCGGGAGAAGGGCAGTATAAAAATCAAATAAAATAAATAAATAATAAATAAATAAATAGAACTCACCATCTCCTGGTGCTTGGTATAAAGTCACTCAGCAGTCTAGTATGCCTAAGGCAGGACTAGAACTCACCATCTCCTGGTGATTGGTACAAAGTTACCCAGACGATTAGCATGTCTAAGGAGGGATGAGAGATCGAATAGTTGGGGAAGCTAAGGTGCATTTACCCCTGGTTCCACGTTGCGTGCAGGGCCGCCCCTTAAACGGCCACCTCTCTTGGGCCCTTCGATGCTTACGCCCCGCTTCTCTCTTTCTGCAGAAACTCACCTCCATCAAAATCCAGAACGACAAAATGCGAACGGGCAATTTGCCGGCTAACATGAAGAAGAACAGGGTGCTCCAGATAATCCCATGTAAGGAATTACGTGCTTAGCGGGGGTGGGGGAGGGAAGCTTGAAATTCCCATTTTAAGGCATGAGAAACCATCGAAGGATCTAACTTTTGTATGTCGGCTTCTCAAGATTTGGGATGGAAGGAAGGAAGAAATGCAGTGCTTCATCGGTTTAAACCATGAATCGTGGTTTGATGTTCCAGAAGAGCAACCGGGTTTTTTTATATATATATATTTTATCAGCTGGGTTTTTGGTTTTATTTTTTTTGCAAAGTACAGGTGGTCCTCGACTTACAACCATTCGTTTAGTGACCGTTCAAAGTGACCATGACACTGAAAACAGTCACTTATGACCAGTTTTCACACTTACCGACCGTTGCCAGCATCCTCACAGCCACCTGGTCAAAATTCGGACGCTTGGCGACTTGTATTTACGACGGTTGCAATGTCCCGGGGTGTGTGTGCCACACGCAATCCCCTTTTGCGACCTTCGGACAAAGTCGGTGGGGGAAGCCCGATTCGCTTAGCGACCGACCGTACCCCTAACTTAACAACCGCAGCGATTCACTGACCAAACGGCGGCAAGAAAGGCTGTAAAAGCGGGCGAAACCCACATGCGTCTCGCTTAGCGACGGGAACTGGGGGGGCTCCATTGCGGTCGTACGTCGAGGGCTACCTGTGTTTTCTGCAGTTTAGTTTTTACAAACGTGGGCGTCGCTGCTGCATCAGAATGGCCGGTGAGACCGCTTGCAGGGAGACGTCGCCGTTTTTTGGGGGGTTGCTATGGAAACCCATCGTGTCTGAGCCACACCATTCCACTCCTGAATCCTTCCTTAAATGCCTCTTACCAAAAATTTCTAAAATGGTTTGTCTCTCTCTTTTTCCCCCCCGCAGATGAGTTCAACCGCGTGATCATTCCAGTGAAGAGAGGCGAAGAAAACACAGATTATGTAAATGCTTCTTTTATTGACGTGAGTGTTTACTTTCAGGAATTTTATAAATATATCATCATCATCATCATCTTTTAACGACGCCATAATAATCCCTCGCGGGATGGAATCTGGGCAACGGAATGGAGCTGGCAGAGCGTTTACTGGCCGGATGCCCTTCCTGTTGCCAATGAGGAGTTTTGTCCAGCAGAACAAAACTGAAGCCTGAAGCCTGCTGGGAGGAAAAACGGATTCCCCCCTGCCCCATTTTTTTTGGTGTGGCTAGCAGGCTTCAGGTAGGCTGGGAGGAAAAAGGGAGTGTGGGGTGGTGTCATTTTTGAGAGAGAGAGAGCGAAAGAAAGAAAGGAGGGAGGGAGGCTGTTCTGTTTCCCTCCCCCAATACTCCCAACAAAGAGTCAGTCAAAGGCCTCCTCTTCTACTTTATTTACATAGATTAATGTCCTGGCCACATCTACCCACGGGCCTGCCAAGTTTCTGGAGATAACGAGGAAATTATAGATAAGGCCAGAATTACTCACGAATATATTCTTCCCTCCATTGATACAGTTTGCCCGCGCAAATTCATTGCTTTGTCCAAGACAAAAAAACCAGGAAGTCCCGCCTCCTATTTATAGTCTCTGCAGATGTCATTGCATGACCATCATTCCTTGGCCTTATCCAATGCTGCTTCTGCTGCGCGCGCCGATCACGTCTGCGCAGTCTTGCATCACTCCAAAACTGTTCTTGGGGCGTTGCCAAATCAGAAGAAGGCTCGAGAGAATCAGGCCTTGCCGGCCTCTCCTCCTCCCTTTGAGTGGGTGCCAGGGAGGGAGAGGGCCCAAGAGAAGCAGGGCTTGCCAGGTCTTCTCCCTCACTTTCTGAATCATCCGAGTCCAGGATTCCGGGTCCAGGAACCTGGGTCACAACAGAGGCAGGGAAGGAAGGAAGGAGGAGAGGAAGGAAGGAGTACAAACCCTGGCACTAGACACAGCTTCAGCGGATAATCCAGGGCTGGAAGGGACCTGGAGGCCATCTAGTCTAGGGGTCTCCAACCTTGGTCACTTTAAGACTTGTGGACTTTAATTCCCAGAATTCCTCAGCCAGCAAAGCTGGGAGTTGAAGTCCAGAAGTCTTAAAGTGGCCAAGGTTGGAGACCTCTGATCTAATCCAACCCTGCTCCAGCAGGATATGGTTAGTGAGTTTCTGTCTTTTCATCCCCCAGTCACATAGCCACGCCCACCCAGTCACATGACCCCACCACCACCAAGCCACACCCACCAAGCCACGCCCACAGAACCAGTAGCAAAAAAATTTAGATTTCACCCCTGGATTTCTGTGTACAATATTTAGTTTATTCAAGAACATTTCAAATACAAAACGGCAAAATGTTGACCAAAAAACAACAACAACCCACAACAAAAAAAGACATTTTTAAATGTGTCTTAAAAAAGATTAGCTATATACACACAGCTTACTCCCTAGTTGGTTAATATACTACAACAATGTTAATCTCCCACCCCTTATACAACAGGTCAAAAAGAATTTTATACCAGTAACAAAATAGTTAACAGGAAAAATAAGAATAGATATCTTGGTGCAGTGGTTAGAATGCAGTACTGCAGGCTAATTCTGCTGACTGCCAATTGCCAGCAGGTTGGCAGTTCGAATCTCACCAGGCTCAAGGTTGACTCAGCCTTCCGTCCTTTCGAAGTGTGTAAACTGAGGACCCAGATTGTTGAGGACAAGAGGGTGATTCTGTAAACCGCTTAGAGAGGGCTGGAAAAGCACTGTGAAGCGGTATATAAGCCTAAGGGCTATTGCTATTTTTCTTCCTTCCTTCCTTCCTTCCTTCCTTCCTTCCTTCCTTCCTTCCTTCCTTCCTTCCTTCCTTCCTCCCTCTTTCCTCCCTCCTCCCTCCTCCCTTTGAGTGGGTCCCAGGGAGGGAGAGGGCCCAAGAGAAGCAGGGCTTGCCAGGTCTTCTCCCTCACTTCCTGAATCATCCGAGTCCAGGATTCCGGGTCCAGGAACCTGGGTCACAACAGAGGCAGGGAAGGAAGGAAGGAGGAGAGGAAGGAAGGAGTACAAACCCTGGCACTAGACACAGCTTCAGCGGATAATCCAGGGCTGGAAGGGACCTGGAGGCCATCTAGTCTAGGGGTCTCCAACCTTGGTCACTTTAAGACTTGTGGACTTTAATTCCCAGAATTCCTCAGCCAGCAAAGCTGGGAGTTGAAGTCCAGAAGTCTTAAAGTGGCCAAGGTTGGAGACCTCTGATCTAATCCAACCCTGCTCCAGCAGGATATGGTTAGTGAGTTTCTGTCTTTTCATCCCCCAGTCACATAGCCACGCCCACCCAGTCACATGACCCCACCACCACCAAGCCACACCCACCAAGCCACGCCCACAGAACCAGTAGCAAAAAAATTTAGATTTCACCCCTGGATTTCTGTGTACAATATTTAGTTTATTCAAGAACATTTCAAATACAAAACGGCAAAATGTTGACCAAAAAACAACAACAACCCACAACAAAAAAAGACATTTTTAAATGTGTCTTAAAAAAGATTAGCTATATACACACAGCTTACTCCCTAGTTGGTTAATATACTACAACAATGTTAATCTCCCACCCCTTATACAACAGGTCAAAAAGAATTTTATACCAGTAACAAAATAGTTAACAGGAAAAATAAGAATAGATATCTTGGTGCAGTGGTTAGAATGCAGTACTGCAGGCTAATTCTGCTGACTGCCAATTGCCAGCAGGTTGGCAGTTCGAATCTCACCAGGCTCAAGGTTGACTCAGCCTTCCATTCCTTCCGAGGTCGGTAAAATGAGGACCCAGATTGTTGAGGACAAGAGGGTGATTCTGTAAACCGCTTAGAGAGGGCTGGAAAAGCACTGTGAAGCGGTATATAAGCCTAAGGGCTATTGCTATTTTTCTTCCTTCCTTCCTTCCTTCCTTCCTTCCTTCCTTCCTTCCTTCCTTCCTTCCTTCCTTCCTTCCTTCCTCCCTCTTTCCCTCCCTCCCTCCCTCCCTCTCTTAATTCCCTTTCTCATTCTCTTTCCTGGTGGCTCAGTGGTTAGACTGCAGTATTGCAGGCTAATTCTGCCGACTGCTGGGAGTTCAATCTTGACCGGCTCAAGGTTGACTCCGCCTTCCATCCTTCCGAGGCCGGTATAATGAGGACCCAGATTGTTGAGGGGAAATATGCTGACTCTGTAAACCGCTTAAGAGAATGCTGTAAAGCACTGAGAAGCGGTATATAAGTCTGCTATTGCTATTTAGGAAGGAAGGACGGAGCCGTGGTGGCGCAGTGGTTAGAAGGCAGTATTGCAGGCTAATTCTGCCGACTGCCAGGAGTTCGATCCTGACCAGCTCAAGGTTGACTCAGCCTTCCATCCATCCGAGGTCGGTAAAATGAGGACCCAGATTGTTGGGGGCAATATGCTGGCTCTGTAAACCGCTTACAGAGGGCTGTAAAGCACTGTAAAGCAGTATATAAGTCTAAGCGCTATTGCTATTTTCCTTCCTTCCTTCCTTCCTTCCTTCCTTCCTTCCTTCCTTCCTTCCTTCCTTCCTTCCTTCCTTCCTTCCTTCCTTCCTCTCTTAATTCCCTTTCTCATTCTCCTTCCTGGTGGCACAGTGGTTAAAATGCAATATTGCAGGCTAATTCTGCCGACTGCCAGGAGTTCGATCCTGACCGGCTCAAGGTTGATTCGGCCTTCCATTCCTTCCGAGGTCGGTTAAATAAGGACCCAGATTGTTGGGGCGGCAATGGGATGACTCTGTAAACCGCTTACAGAGGGCTGTGAAGCGGCATATAAGTCTTAAGTGTTGTGGCTATCCTGCTTCTTTGTGACGCCCGTTTTGATGTTCCCAGGGCTACCGTCAAAAGGATTCCTACATCGCCAGCCAAGGACCCCTCCAGCACACCATTGAGGACTTCTGGCGGATGATCTGGGAGTGGAAGTCCTGCTCCATCGTAATGTTGACAGAGCTGGAAGAGAGGGGCCAGGTAAGCCTCTATGGAGAACATCTAGAGCAGAGGTCTTCAAACATGGCAGCTTTAAGGCTCGTGGACTTCAACTCCCAGAATTCTCCAGCCAGCATAGCTGGCTGGAGAATTCTGGAAGTTGAAGTCCACGAGTCTTAAAGCTGCCATGTTTGAAGACCTCTGATCCAGAGGAAGAAGTGGAGAATTCTGGGAGTTGAAGTCCACGAGTCTTAAAGCTGCCAAGTTTGGGGACCTCTGATCCAGAGGAAGAAGTGGAGAATTCTGGGAGTTGAAGTCCACGAGTCTTAAAGCTGCCAAGTTTGGGGACCTCTGATCCAGAGGAAGAAGTGGAGAATCCTGGGAGTTGAAGTCCACGAGTCTTAAAGCTGCCAAGTTTGGGGACCTCTGATCCAGAGGAAAAAGTGGAGAATCCTGGGAGTTGAAGTCCACGAGTCTTAAAGCTGCCAAGTTTGGGGACCTCTGATCCAGAGGAAGAAGTGGAGAATCCTAGGAGTTGAAGTCCACGGGTCTTAAAGCTGCCATGTTTGAAGACCTCTGATCCAGAGGAAGAAGTGGAGAATTCTGGGAGTTGAAGTCCACGAATCTTAAAGCTGCCAAGTTTGGAGACCTCTGATCCAGAGGAAGAAGTGGAGAATCCTGGGAGTTGAAGTCCACGCGTCTTAAAGCTGCCAAGTTTGGGGACCTCTGATCCAGAGGAAGAAGTGGAGAATCCTGGGAGTTGAAGTCCACGAGTCTTAAAGCTGCCAAGTTTGGGGACCTCTGATCCAGAGGAAGAAGTGGAGAATCCTGGGAGTTGAAGTCCACGGGTCTTAAAGCTGCCATGTTTGAAGACCTCTGATCCAGAGGAAGAAGTGGAGAATTCTGGGAGTTGAAGTCCACGAGTCTTAAAGCTGCCAAGTTTGGGGACCTCTGATCCAGAGGAAGAAGTGGAGAATCCTGGGAGTTGAAGTCCACGGGTCTTAAAGCTGCCATGTTTGAAGACCTCTGATCCAGAGGAAGAAGTGGAGAATTCTGGGAGTTGAAGTCCACGAGTCTTAAAGCTGCCATGTTTGAAGACCTCTGATCCAGAGGAAGAAGTGGAGAATCCTGGGAGTTGAAGTCCACGGGTCTTAAAGCTGCCATGTTTGAAGACCTCTGATCCGGAGGAAGAAGTGGAGAATTCTGGGAGTTGAAGTCCACGAGTCTTAAAGCTGCCAAGTTTGGGAACCTCTGATCCAGAGGAAGAAGTGGAGAATCCTGGGAGTTGAAGTCCACGGGTCTTAAAGCTGCCATGTTTGAAGACCTCTGATCCAGAGGAAGAAGAGATCCGATGGAAGGGGCGCTTCTTGAAGCTCTCTAAAATCCATCATTTTCTTCCTCGCAACGGCCAACCGGATAACCTCTGAGGTTCTTGCAAAGAAAAAGATGGAGATTTATTCCTCTTCTTTTTCCGCCGCCGCTCAGCATTTGGGCACCGGGAGGTGGGCTTCCCTCCAAATCTGGAGGCCTACCGTTGATTTTTCAGGGACCTCCCGTGATTTCATTTGGTCTCCTTTTAAAGCCACCCTAGATATTGACTGCCAATAAAAGGGAATATTTGTAGCTCAGGGTTGAAATGAAATGGGGCCTTTGTGCTCTCAGACCCTGGTTCTTTTCTTGTGCTCACATCATCAATGCACTGATGATGTTACCTACTTTGGGTCATGAAACGTCTGCAAGAGAAGAACCAAGACAGCACCAAGGACCGCACAATCCTCCTCTTCCTCCTCCGCTCCATAAACGTCACTCCTTTCTAGCACTGATGACGCAGTATACAGATCCTCAATAGAAGGCAGGTTGGTAGCCATTGTTTTTTCTGCAGTTCCAATTATCCTCTGAAGTCTGTGTCTGTCTTGTTGGGTTGCAGAACCGAACCAGACAGTTATAGAGGTGCAAATGACAGACTCAATCATTCCTCTGTAGAACTGGATCAGCAGCTCCTTGGGTAGTTTGAGTTTTCTGAGTTGGCGCAGGAAGAACATTCTTTGTTTTCCTTTTTTGATGAAGTTTTTGATGTTAGCTGTCCATTTTAGATCTTGCGATATGGTAGATACATAAATGGATAGATTAACGTTTGCTATTAAGGAGAAAGAAGAAACAGAATGTTTTTTTGATATGGGACCTATTCTATCAATGGCTAGACAATAGAAACAGAAGTTAGAAAGGAGGAGATATAAAAACAGGAAATGTCAATGTGGAGAGTTGTTAAAAAAAAGATGATGTCAAGTATCATCATTATTATATTAATATAGTATTCATATTACGGTGATGAATACTACAGCAAACAAGTGGATTATGATTGTTTAAAAATAACTGTTCTGTCCCCCTTCGCCTCCATCCGAGCGATGGCTTAATTAGCCGGCACTATCAGCTCTGGCAGCAAAATAGCGAGCATCTGCCAAGTGTTGTCTGTTATCTCCTTCGACACCCAGTAACAAACAGTACTTCAGCTCTTAGTTAAGCAGTTAATTTGCTTGCTACGAAGAGGCACAGCAGCTCTTGCTGCCTTTATATCCTGTGGGGTGTGGCGCCATGACTCAGCACTTCCTAGGCCTGCCCCACCCCTGCTTCTGTTGTTCCCGCCTCTCCTGCCTACGAAACCTAGGGTCCAGCCAGGCCTGATTGCCATCAGCTGGATCTGGAGGCGTGGCCTGGGGGGGAAGAGTCAGGGGACGGAGGCCTTGTTATCTCCACCACCTGGCCTGCCTCTGGCTCCTGGAGCTGAGCCAGGGAAGCCGGTGCTCCCGAGGTAAGTCCTGACGGCCCTTCCCCCTCACTTTCCAAGTCACTTTCTGGCAGGAGGCCCGGCTCGGGGGGCGCAGACACAACAATAACTGTACACAGATCACACACTGTTGGATGGAGATTGAACCTTATATAAGTAAAACAAAACACGAAGGAGGTCTTCTCAGTGAACTTTCTCACAGTCCTATCTTTCTTGTTTCCTTGCTCCTTGCTAGGAGAAGTGCGCTCAGTATTGGCCTTCGGACAGCTCTGTATCTTACGGAGACATCACCATAGAACTAAAGAAGGAGGAAGAGTGTGAGAGCTACACAGTGCGGGATCTGCTGGTGACCAACAACAGGGTACGTGTTGATTAAAAAAAATATATACAATTTTTTTTACTTCGTATTGAATTGGAAGGAGAGCAGGTAAAGGAAACAATGATAGCTTGGGCAAAAAAATGTGGATGCTCAATTGAATTAGACCAGGGGTCTGCAAACCTGGCTCTTTTAAGACTTGTGGACTTCAACTCCCAGAGTTCCTCAGCCAGCAAAGCTTAAAAGTCAGCCAACAAGTCTGAGAAGAGCCAAGTTTGCAGACCCCTGAATGAGACAAGTAGCAGCAATTATGGGAGTGAACTTATAAGTTAACAATGTCCACGGCATATCAAGAGAATCAATATCAAATGTTTTAAAGATGGCATATGCCACCTGAAAAATTGGCTAAAAGACAAATCAGCTAAATGCTGGAAATGCCAACAGATTCCAGGATCTTATTATCATATGCGGTGGACATGCCCAGAAGTGAGGAACTATTGGATCAAAATTAAAACTTGGTGAGAAAAAATGCTTGAACAACATCATAGAGTTAAAAAACCTAAGGTGTTCCTGCTGGGTATCCTACCGGAGAAAATTAGTAAAGAAATTACATATTTGATTATACATGTAGTAACTGCAGCAACGATAATATTCGCGCAAAGATGGAAAGCAGAAAAAAGCCCCTTCGGAAGAGGAAATAATTAAGAAAATATGAGATTGTGCAGAAATGAATCGATTGACTTTGATAATTAAAGAGGAGAGAGGAGTCAGAATACTATAAGGTATGGAGACAATTTTATAATCGGTTAGAGAAGAGAGATAGATAAATGGTTTAATAGTGAATAAGAAAATGACGTAATAAATGTATTTATAGGGAGAAGGTTATAATAAAGGAGTAGGGAAAAATCAAGAAATGCTGAAGATAGGAGAAATAATAATAAGAAGAAGACACAGAAGAAACACTTAGATCAGGGGTCTCCAACCTTGGTCCCTTTAAGACTTGTGGACTTCAACTCCCAGAGTTCCTCAGCCAGCTTTGTTGAAGTCCACAAGTCTTAAAGGGGCCAAGGTTGGAGACCCCTGGACTAGAAGACCTCCAAGGTCCTTTCCAACTCTTACTATTCTATGTCCTCCTTCCCCCCACCCCCACCCCCACAGGAAAACAAAAGCCGGCTGATCCGACAGTTCCACTTCCACGGGTGGCCAGAGGTGGGGATCCCCAGCGACGGGAAAGGCATGATCAATATCATAGCAGCCGTGCAGAAGCAACAGCAGCAGTCCGGCAACCACCCCATCACTGTGCATTGCAGGTAAACGGGGGGGGGGGGGGGAGGAGTTCTAGGGCACCCCCTTTGCGATGATCGACTCGCATCCTTGAAGTTTTTTTGAGCAGCACCGTGAAAAAATTATTTATTTGTATCTCGCCTTTACTAGTTTTTCACTAAATAACTCAAGGGGGCGAACATGTCTAATGCTCCTTTCTCCTTCACTTTCCAACAACAACAACCCTGTGAGGTGGGTTGGGATGAGGGAGAGGGACTGGCCCAAAGTCACCCAGCTGGCTTTGGTTTTCCTGACTTAAGTTGGGACTAGAACTCACTGTCTCCTGGTGATTGACCCAAAATCATCCAGCTGGCTTTCATGCCTAAGGCACAACTAGAACTCACCTCTCCTGGTGATTGACCCAAAGTAACTCAGCTAGCTTTCATACTTGGGGCAGGACTAGAATTCACAGTTTCCCGGTTTCTAACCTGGCACCTTAACCACTAAACCAAACTACCTCTCTTCCTTGAAGAAACTTTGCTTCACGATCTCCATGCTTCTGCAGTCCTGGAGTAGATGATACCTTCGCCCCAACCCTTCTTCCTTCAACAGAAGCTCCTTTTCTCCACCATGCTCAGGGAACCTTCTTCTTCCTCCCACAAGCACTGAGTAGACCACTACTGAACCATTGAGTAGACCTTCCTACCTTCTTGCCTTCTGTAAATTGGGTCTCTGAAGAAGGAAAGACCCCATTCATCTCCCCCTTATCTTCTTCACAGTGCTGGAGCTGGGCGGACGGGGACCTTCTGCGCATTGGGCACCGTCCTGGAAAGGGTCAAGGCAGAAGGAATTCTGGACGTCTTTCAGACAGTGAAGAGTTTGAGGTTACAGAGGCCGCACATGGTGCAAACACTGGTAAGCGTCAACCGTCATGGCGTTCTGATCTCGGCTCCCTTAAAAAGCAGGAAGCAGAGTCTCGGTCCTGGCAAAACCTCTTTCATTCACAGTCAACAGGGCCTGTCCAAACAGTCTTTCAGAGGAATATTTATCAACACAGACCTTATCTCGCTTGGCAAGATGCCACCTAACCTGTTTCCAAATGCAGGCAAAACTCGGCACAGAGTCGCTCAGAGTCACGGAACGAACAATTGTTTCCTGCAAAAGCCCACTCCCCGTTCGCTCCTCTTTTGTTTCCTATGGGAGCGGCCAATCACCTCCAAGCTGTGGCTTTACTCCTGAGTTGACCCTGCTTTCTGAGTTGTTCTTGTCTTCTGGCAAATACACATGCGTACACTGGGAACAGGCTCCAGCTGTTCCTCTGCCTCGCTGCTGTCTAGCTCCCTCTCTGCCTCCGATGCAGAGCCCTCGTCCGAGCCTTCCCCAGACTCCAGGACTAGCTTAGTTGAGGTCATCCTCCACTTAACAACAGTTCGTTTAGTGACCGTGCGACGTTATAACAACACCGGAAGAAGTGACTGATGACCATTTTTCAGACTTAACCGTTGTTGCATCCCCCTGATCACATGATCATAACTTAATGCTTAGCATGCGATCGAAATTTGGAGGGCTTGGCAACTGGCATGTACTTATGACTGTTGCAGTGTCCTGGGGTCACGTGATCCCCTTCAGCGACCTTCTCACAAGTCGTCAAGGGGGAAGCCGGATTCACTCAACAACCGTGTCAGTAACTTAAACGTCGGCAGCAATTCGCTCAACAACGGTGGCGAGAAAGGTCGTAAAACGGGGCAAAGCTCCCTTTGCAACCGTTTCACTTAAGCAGTGGAAATTTGGGGCTCCATTGTGGTCATAAGTCGAGGACTACCTGTAATGGATAAAAAATCCTCATCCGCATGGGCTAACTGATCCTTTGTGAGCCGGTCTTTTTTCTTCTATTTCTTCCTTTGAGATATAGATAGTCCTCGGCTTATGACCGCCTCTGAGCAATGAGGTCATTAAGTTGAATCATCCTGTGACCACACCCGATTTTACAACCTTTTTTGTCACAGTCATTAAGCAAATCACTGGGTCATTAAATGGATCCACCCTCCCCCATTGACTTAGTTTGTCAGAAGCCAGCTGGGAAAGTTGCAAAAAAACAACTATACAACTGCCAGATAATGAAACCATTGTGGTTGTAATACGTGCCAGTTGCAACAAACCCCGGACTCTGAGAATGATGCAAGAGTTATAAGTGCCAAGACCGGTCATCAGCACCATCCTAACTTTGAACGGTCGCAAAACAGACGGTCATAAGTCGAGGACTAACCTGCAAATGTGTCCATAAATAATTGGCCTACTTTGGATGCCTGAAATTAGAAAGATGCTTTCAGAATAGAATATGGAATGTAGAATGTAGAATATAGAGAACAGGACAGGACACAGATAATAGAATGGAGTGGAATGGAATAGAAACAGAAGTAATAGAAACAGAAGATGATAGGATAGGACGGGATAGGATAAGATAGAACACAGAACAAGATGGAATGCAGAAGAGAAGAGAATTGAATAGAATGAGAATAGAATAGAAAATATGGAATTGAATTGAATAGAAAATAGAGAATAGAATAGAGAATAGGATATGTATAGAGTATAGTATATAGTGTGTATATATATATATATATATATATATACTATATATATATAGTATATAGTACATAGCGCATAGCATAGCATAGCATAGCATAGCATAGCATAGCATAGCATAGCATAGCATAGCATAGCATAGTATTATCGAGCCGAGATGTGGTTATAGTGCAGCACTGCAGGCTACTTAGTTCGAATCTCACTAGGCTCAAGGTTGACTCAGCCTTTCCGTCCTTCCGAGGTGGGTAAAATGAGGACCCAGATTGTTGGGGGGGCAACAGGCTGGCTCTGTAAACCGCTTAGAGAGGACTGTAGAAGCATTAGGAAGTGGTATATAAGTCTTAAGCGCTATTGCTATTAGTATAGTTTACCCTCTCTGGTGAAATCTATAACAGAAAATACAAAACAACATAAATAGTATAGAGAACAATCCCTATATAAGGAATAGGAATAGAACTTCACTGTCACTTTAAATGTACACCAATCGGCATCAATTAAAATGAAATTTTGTAGCATTCAGCTCTCAAAAGATAACCGTTATGCCTACACACACACAGAGAGAGAGAGAGAGAGAGAGAGAGAGAGAGAGAAACACCACAGTCTAGTTCGAATGTATACATATACATGGCCGGGAGATGGGGAGGGGAACGAATCCTGCAAGTTTCCAAGACGGATGGCCTAAGGAATGAAAGTTGTTACAGAATCTAGTAGTCCTGCTATAGATACTTCCAAACAGAAACAGATCGTGGAGTGGGGTGGGATGGGAAGTGCGGGGTCTCTAACAATGCTTTGAGCTCCCCTCCTCCCTGAGGGGAGCAATAGAAACAGACTCTGGCGTGGGTGTGTGTGGGATCTCTAACAATGCTCTGAGCCAGTGGTAGTCAACCTGGTCCCTACCACCCACTAGTGCAGTGGTTCTCAACCTTTATAGTGCTGCGACCCTTTAATACAATTCCCCACGATGTGGCGACCCCAACCGTAAAATTATTTTCGTTTTGAATTTATCGTGCCTGAAGCCGTCTTGGCTAGCGATCTGAACTGCTTGCGATTGCCTTGAGGACGGAGGCATTAAAGCGGAGACTCTTCCCCTATTAAGTTTATCACGCCTGAAGCCAGATTAGGCGAGCGATTGGGAGCGATTGCAGCTGGCTTGAGAGGGAGACATCAGAGCAAAGATTTCTCTCTTTTTTAATTCATTGCGCCTGAAGCCGAATTCGGCTAGCGATTTGAAGAGCCTGCAGCTGGCTTCTGGAGTCAACCATTGGAGCGCGATTCTTCGACTCGCAAGTATACTTCCCATATTTCCGATGGTCTTAGGCGACCCCTGGCAAATCGTCATTCGACCCCCAACAGGGTCGCGATCCACAGGTTGAGAACCGCTGCATTAGTGGGTGTTCCAGCTTTCAGTGGGCAGTAGGGGTTTTTTCCGATACTGAAGCACTTTCCTTTTTTAAAAAAATTTAATTGACTTTAAAAAAAAAAATTCATAGCATTATTTTAAAACATTTTCATTAGGTTTTCATAAAATTCCCCATGACAATTTAAATTTCTGAAAATATACTATATGTATCGCCCGTGCATAAGTTTAGTTCACGTTACGTAAGTGAAACTAAATGGTAAGTAATTATTATTATATGGTCTCTTGCTGTAACTCTGCTTTATAAATTTTATAAAGTAAAGTTACTTCCCTACTTTATAAATCACCACTACTGTGGAACCGGTGGGCGGTTAGAAAATTTTACTACTAACAGAGATACAAAAGTGGGCGGTAGGTATAAAAAGGTTGACTACCTCTGCTCTGAGCTCTAAGCACATAGTCACTTAAATAGGTGACATCTCTGTGCGTGAATTTCCCCAAATTCTTAGGAATGCTGGGAAGTTCCCAGGTTTATTCGAAGATCTTTTGCGGGGAATCCAGGGGTGGGTTTCACTTACCTTTACCACCGGTTCACCCAGTGCACACGCATGCTGTCTTGAGCATGTGATCTGTCCCCCTCTGCAGTCCGGGAGACACAAGCAATGACTTAATTATCCGGCAACTATCAGCTCTGGCAGCAAACTAGCGAGAGTCTGCCAAGTGTCTCTGTTATCTCTCTTGATGCCGATGAGTCAACCAGGAACAAACAGTACTTCAGCTCTAGTTAAGCAGTTCATTTGCTTGCTACGAAGAGCACAGGAGCCCTTGCTGCTTTTATATCCTGTGGGGTGTGGCTCCATGATTCAGCACTTCCTAGGCCTGCCTCACCCCTGCTTCTGTTGTTCCCGCCTCTCCTGCCTACGAAACCTAGGGTCCAGCCAGGCCTGATTGCCATCAGCCGGGTTTGGAGGTGTGGCCTGGGGAGGGGGAAGAGTCAGGGGACGGAGGCCTCGTTATCTCCTCCACCTGGCTTGCCTCTGGCTCCTGGAGCTGAGCCAGGGAAGCCGGGGCTCCAGAGGTAAGTCCTGATGGCCCTTCCCCCTCACTTTCCGGCAGGGGGCCCTCCTCGGGGGGGGGACGCAGACACAACAGCATGTGCCCAGTCTTGAAAATGAGCAAATAGCATGACTTGAAGCTGGAGCGGGTGGGTGGGCCCTTCAAGCGGTTCGCCTGAACCAGCTGAATCGCTGGTTGGTTCCGTCACTCACCTCTCATTTCTCTTCTGTCTAATCCCTTAGGAACAGTACGAATTCTGCTACAAGGTAGTCCAGGAATA
Source organism: Ahaetulla prasina (assembly GCF_028640845.1). Lineage (NCBI taxonomy): Eukaryota > Metazoa > Chordata > Lepidosauria > Squamata > Colubridae > Ahaetulla > Ahaetulla prasina. Next base: position 4,947,924 of record NC_080546.1, on the reverse strand, counting down.
TATAGATGCCTTTTCAGATTACGCCAACTTCAAGTGAAGCCGAATCCCGCCGGACAAAAGACAAAAAGCGTTGCCTTCTTTAATACTTTGTAATATTCTGTTTGTTAATATCCCTATCGCCCCCCCACCCTCCCCTCAAATGTGTATATAATCTTAACTGTTCTAGAAGGGTTGGTACCATAAGATTGCTATTAATTAGCTTGAGATTTTATATGTAGCAAAAAAAAGTGTTAGATAAAGAAGATTGTAGGCACTTTTTTTTTTCCAATGTTTTATTGGGGAATTAAATAGTGTGATATTTGGATTAATATTGTCAAAAAAACACACACACACACACACCTCTGTTCTGGAGAGTTTATGCAGGCTGTTTTGGTTTTTTTTGTTTTGTAAATCTCTCTCTTTTTTTTTTCCCCCTCTTGAGGGAGTAAAGCTTTTTAAAAATCAAAATGAGATTTCTTCCTATCAGCGGTTTCTTTGAAGAGAAATAGAGTGGCACACCAATAACATTTTTTTATTTAAAGCTTTTTTTTTTTCTCCTCCGTTCCCTGGGAAATCCCTGGGACTTTCATTATTATACAGGTGGTTTTTGTTAGTTTTTTTTAAAAAAAAGAATATTTAGCAGAGATTTTGGTGGACGAGAAAGAAGTTAAAAGCGTGGAATCTCCCTTGCCCTTTGGAATTCAGATTGGATGCTCCTGACTGATGTTAGAAAACCTAGAATAAAAGGGAATTCTGGCAGTTAAAAGTCCCCATATCTGGAAATTGCCATACATATGAATTTATATTACAGTAGTGGCCAAAATTGTGGTAACCTTTTGGGAAAAGTGTATTTCCCTAAAACTAGCTAATAACGCCACTTTTTTGGGAAGTAGTACCGTAAAATTATAATAATAATAATAATAATAACAACAGAGTTGGAAGGGACCTTGGAGGCCTTCTAGTCCAACCCCCTGCCCAGGCAGGGCATTATATATCAATGGAAAGATAATTTAATCAAGAATGTAATGCAATCACTTTTAGGAAGGATTTGCTATTAGAAGAGCAGTTACAGTATAAAGAAGAAAAGTGAAACACATAGAAAAAACGAGATACACAAAAATGATCACCATGTCAGTTAATAGTTAGTTGGGTAACCTTTAGTATGAATTATGGCCTTACAACATCTTCCCATGGAGGGAACCGAGTCTTTTAGTTCTGTAGCTGTTATAACGTGAAATCAAGATTGAATGATGGCTTTGATTAACTGGGTTTTATTGCTGGGTCGCTTCTGACTAACCAGTTTCTTTAGTCGGCTCCATATATTTTCAATTGGGTGAAGGTCTGGGCTATTCCCAGGCCATTACAGCAGTGAAATAGGATTCTCTTGAAACTCCAAAAGAAAGAAAGAAAGAAAGAAAGAAAGAAAGAAAGAAAGAAAGAAAGAAAGAAAGAAAGAAAGAAAGAAAGAAAGAAAGAAAGAAAGAAAGAAAGAGGTGTTATTAGCTATCAAACCTCAAAAATACACTTTTCCCAAAAGGTTTCCACAATTTTGGCCACTACCGTAAGCAGGGTGGATGATATACACATAGTTTGTAATATACCTTTTAGGAGAGATCTGCGGCATAAGAATATAATAAATAAAATACAATAACAGAAGAAGAGAGCCAGAAGGGACCTCGGAGGTCTTCTAATCCAACCCCCTGCTTAGGCAGGAGACCCTCTACCATTTCAGACAAATGGTTGTCCCATCTCTTCTTAGAAACCTCCAATGTTGGAGCAACCCACAACTTTTGGAGTCAAGTCGTTCCACTGAATAATATCATTCTCTCCGCCAGGAAGTTCCTCCTTAGTTCCAGGTTGCTTCTCTCCTTGATTAGATTCCATTCCGTTGCTTCTTGTCCTGCCTTCAGGTGCTTTGGAGAATATGAATTTATAATAAGCGGGGCGGGGGGGATGATATACATTTAGTTTGTAGTATGCCCAAGGTCACCTTGTAGGCGAGATCAGCGGCATAGGAATGTAATAAATAAAATATAATAACAGAAGAAAAGAACCGGAAGGGACCTTGGAGGTCTTCTAGTCCAACCCCTCCAGCTCAAGCAGAAGACCCAATAACGTTCTGAACAAATGGCTGTCCAATCTCTTCTTAAAAACCTCCAGTTTTGAAACACCGACAACTTCTGAAGATCCACTGGTTGATTGTCCTCCGTGTCAGGAAGTTTCTCCTTAATTCTAGATTGGATAGTTCTCTCTCTTTCTCTCTCTCTCTCTCTTTTATAAACAACCATATTTGAAGAGTCGAGGATCCCGGTTGTGATGGAGACGGTGCTTCGTTTTATTTTATTTTATTTTATTTTTTGGATCATCTACAAAGGTCCCTCTTAAGGCCTGGCACATTTGGAAATATCTCCTTGGTTTTTCTGTTGGCTGGCGAGTTTTCCAGCGTGGTTCTCTGGATGCTGAAATGCTTCACTCGAAACTGTTTTCCTTTTTTGGCCTCGCTGCCTCTTAACGGAGCCGCAATTTCGGTTTGTGTTGCTCGCTTCATTCTTGTCTTTTGACTTGGAAATGGGGCTGCGCGTAGATGGGCCGTGCAAACCTGCCTCTCTCCACCCTCCCTGCCGTTTTAGACCGATGTGTCCTGGTTGACGCGGTGGCTCAACTGGCAAAGACGCGGAGTTGGTCGATCAGAAAAGTCGGCGGTTCAGCGGTTCGAAACCCTAGTGCCGCATAAACGGGGTGCGCTCCCGTTGCTTGTCCCAGCTTCTGCCAACCTAGCCGTTCGAAAGCACGTAAAAAATGCAAGTAGAAAAATAGGGACCACCTTTGGTGGGAAGGTAACACCATTCCATGAGCCTTTGGCGTTGAGTCATGCCGGCCACATGACTAGAGAGACATCTTTGGACGGCGCTGGCTCTTCAGCTTTGAAACAGAGAGAAGCACTGCCCCCTAGAGTCAGGAACAACTAGCACTTGGAATCTTTACCTTTATCCTGGTTGACTTCCATCTCCTCATCCTTCCCATCGTGAGCAGAAATACCTCCCCCAAAGTTGCAGCTCTCTCAACTTCACAGTTTTGATTATTATTATTATTATTTTCCTCTTCTATTTGGGCTCGCAGCTCCTTCTCTCTTTTTTTAGAAAGATCCCGGTTTTCAGATGTTTCGCTAAAATTCTTCTAGAGTTAACCGCCGGGAGTTATCCTTAACGTGAATTGTTCCAAATATCCTGGGGCTGCAGCTTCCCAAAATTTCTGGGCTCCATTGAGGGCAAAACCTGTTTTGAATTTTTTCTCTTTGCCGCCTTCTCTTAGACGGCTGGAGTCAGCACTCTTTGCACAAGTGATTCATGATGTAAAAATTGGATTAGTTTTCACTAAAAATGGAAAAGCAAACAGAGTTCCTGTTGGATTGGAAAAATGAGGAAGACATGGAAGTAGAACACAGGAATGTTTTTTAAAAAAAAACATTTTCCCCTCCCCTATCTTCCTATCCCTTTATTCTCCCTGTTTCTTACTTTGGGAGCGCAGCTTTCTGCGTTTACAAGGGTACGCTTGTATTTTTTTTTAAAAAAAAACTTCGCTGAAGATAACACAACAAAAAAAGGGGAAAAAAGTCTTTAAAATTGGCATAATAGGAATATTAAGTAAAACAGCTTGCGAAACCCTGCAGCGTCGCACTGAAATCTGTCGAAAGAGGCGAGACGAAGTCCTCAAAATTATCACCAAAAGTCCACCGCGCCAAAAAAATGTGATCAGATGATTTGAAACAGCCCTTCTGTCGTGGTCTCCTTCATCCGAAATAAATACCTTCATTGGAACACCGACAGAGCGCAGAGGCCAACCGCCACTTTTGAGATCAACAATGGACCTTCAAAAAACTCTCTTTACAGGGGATAGACATGTGTTTAGGAAACCCTTGCCTTGGCGGGGTTCTATCTCTGGATGGAGAGAAGCGGGAGGCGACCCCTTGTCCTTTTTGTTGGCCCACCCGTGGCTTCTCCTGTGGCTGGAAAGGATTTTCGGATACTGAAGGAATGTGCAGCCCACTCTTGTGTCTGTTGTGACCCAGACCCAAGTAGGTAGCAACAAACTCAGTCCGTGATAAAATAAACTTTATTTGAACAGCTGGGAATTACTTCATTCCCAGCGTCGTTCAACTCAAAGGAAAACAAAGGCCTCCCCAACACAAATTCCTCAGTTATCTCAGAAACCTTAGTCCAATTAGGCAAACTGCCAAAGGCCCTTCCTGATAAATGTCCAGAAGTCACAAAAACACGAAGCAGAGGATGTAGCTACAACGTTGTTTTCCGGCAAGCTGAAACACCGGTGCTGGTCTGTTATGGGAGGGGCCAATCATCTCTTGGCCTTACTCCCGAGTTTCTCCTCTCTGCTTGAGCTGCTCTTGTCTTTTGGCAGCTCTTCTCATGCGTGCATCAAGAACAGGCTCCTCCTGTTCCTCTGCCTCACTACTATCAGTCTCTGGAGGCTCCGGAGTCTGCACTTCACTCCCCGATGGGCCTGGCCTCACCTCAGCCTCATCGCTCTCTGACTCCGTTGCCAGCTCCGTAGGCTGTAGACACAACAGTGTCTTCTCATGATCTACATAGCGTTAGGTCTTCCATCTACGGAGAGGTGAAATCCGAGATCAACATACCAAGATCATACCCCACTGCATGATAGCAAGGTAGGAAACGGGGGCCTCAACCTTACCTGAAGACCAAAGGTATCTTCATTGGTGGACCTTAACCGTTGCGATTGGTTCCTTCACGCAAGTGGTGGTGCAGGACATTATATCCCAGGGCATTTTGGAGGTGTTATGTTCCTTCCTACTCACCCCAAACTACCCACCCCCAGGGGTGAAATCTATTTACCTACCTTACCGGTTCCGAAGTGCACACGTCGCGCATATCACATGCGCGCGCACACCTGCGCATGCGCAGAAGGTAAAAAACACATGACTTCCTTGTTAAAACCAGGAAGTAGTGACACCCAGGCAGTTGGGCGGAGCTTCGTTCCGCCATCGCTACTGGATCATCGAACCAGCGGCCACGATCGATACCGGATCGTCAGATCGGTCAGAACCGGGAGCATTTCACCCCTGCCCCCCCTTTTTTTTCCTTTCTCCCTCTCTTGTTAGAAGCATACTATCCGTTGCAACTCTCCTAGGATTTGTCCAAGGACCGTTCACTTAGGAGGAAATAAATGTTTATTTACGGACGGGTAACGAGGAAGTTCCCGCCCAAAGAACCTGTTTCTCCCATGATTTCTTCATCCTTTTATTATTATTTTTTCCCCATGCTTTCCATTCATTCTCTTGTCATCTAACCAGCATCTGCTCAGAAATGAGCCATCTCGGCTTTCTGCGTTCCTTCATCTCCCTTATCATCATTTTCTTTCAAGAGAAGCCCCCAACACAATGGGGGGGGGGAAATGGTTTAAGTTTCTATCCGTTTATCTATAATTCCTCTTTTTTCTCACCTTTCATTACCCCCCTTCAAAAAAAAAATGCATCAAAAGGCTTTTTTTGGTCTTTTTTTCCCACAGTGTCCACAGCTCATTTTTTTATCGTCTTAATTTTTCTCTCACCCAACCAACCCTACCTGCATCTCCGTTCTTCTTCTGATGCCTCCGTGCATGACATGCGGCTTGCATTCGGTGAAGTTAGTAGACAGTTAAAATCCGGTCATGTCTGTGCTGTAATAATCCAGAGTGACCAGCAGGGGCACCAAAGAGTAAATTGGTTTGAATCTCTACATCGCCCTCTAGTGGCAATTTTGTATTTCAAACAGTCCAGCTAGGTCCTAAGTATTTCTCAATCCTGGCAACTTTGAAGATGGGTGGACTTCCAACTCCCAGAATTCCCGAGCCAGCAGGGCTGATCCTAACGGATCTCAAAAGTACCGTGTTTCCCCCAAAATAATTAAATTAATTAAAAATTAACAAATAACATGCAATTTACCAGGGGCAGACGGCAAACGCTAAAAGTATCACTTTCGCTTTCCACTCGTTAACTTGTTAACAATTCGCCTCCATTTTCTTGCTGTTTTCAAGCTTGTTACAAAATAACGGGGAATTGGCTTGGCTACTTGCATAAAGTTCTCCCACTTTCATTCTGTCCGGTATAATCCTTTATTGTCCAAAATAAATCTCGGCGTTTGGTCGTGGTGATTGGTTCTGCCAAAGCAGAAAAATCCTCGGATCTGGAGCACTTCGGATTACTGGAGGGAACTTAACCCTTCAAACCCCTTTTTTCTCAGGGGCTTTAGGGAAATTCAACCTCTGCCCTCAGCTCACCATCTCTTCTTCTCCCGAAGAGAGGGTTTTTCGAACCGCTGGGCAGCAGATTTAAGCTGTCCTAGCGATTCCACATAATCCAGAGGTTGGTGATCGTAAAGATCACCGCCATCACCTACTGTGCCAAACAGGAAGTCCCTCTGGATGACAATCTTAACTGGGGCTTATTTTGGGGATAGGGCTTATATTACGAGCATCTTGAAAAATCATGCTAGGACTTATTTTCCGATTTGGTCTTATTTTCCGGGAAACAGGGTAGTTAAGTATAAAATAGATTCTTCTGGTTCATCCAAGGAAGATATGCAACATGGATGAAGAGATCTTGGCATAGGGAATCCCCCTTGTGAGCTGGTACATCTCAAATGACACTGTCTGGGGAATTCTGGGAGTTGAAGTCAGAATAACAAAGAGTCGGAAGGATCCTTGAAGGTCTTCTAGGCCAGGGGTCTCCAACTTTGGCAACTTTAAGAGTTGAAGTCCTCCAGGCTTAAAGTTGCCAAGGTTGGAGACCCCTGTTCTAGGCCAAACTGTGCTCAAGCAGGAAACGCACAGATACTGGTTGGAGAATTCAGGGAGTTGAAGTCAGAATAACAAAAGAGTCAGAAGGATCCTTGAAGGTCTTCTAGGCCAAACTGTGCTCAAGCAGGAAACGGACAGATACCGCCTGGAGTATTCTGGGAGCTGAAGCCCACCCATCGGAAAGTTGCCAGGATTAAGAAACTCAGCCTGAGGGAAACGCCCGTCAGCCTTGAGGGACATCAAGATGGAAGATTTTTTGCTTCCTTCCTTTTTCCTTCTTCCACCCACCCAGTCTCTTCATGGCAGGAAAAGGAAGAGCGCCCAAAAGAAGGACGCTAAAGAGACATCTTAAGACCCCCTTCAAGGGCTACACATGGCTGCAAATTCTCTCTTCCGGTTCAGCTGCCCCATATGATTCTTCCAGCCACTACATTCGTGACGTTGGCAGAGGGAAGGATCGGGTCCTTAGGTGCTACCATGGGTGATGAGGACACCTCCCATCATCCTTCCTGGGTTTTGTGCCTTCTAAATGTGGCCCATCTCAACGGTGAGATTTGTTAGCCTTGGGAAGACGCCAACTGGACAGGAGGCTCTGAATCTGTTGAAGAACCCCTTCAGGAGACGATCAAGTTTGGGAGATCCTAGACCTTCTTGTTCTTCACTAGCCAAAGCATCTGGAAGTTCACGCCCGTCTAGGGAGACCAGGACTGATCTTACTAGACCACAGAAAAGGTTCCTTAAAAAATAAAGATTCTCATGATCCATCAGATGTGGGATGTGGATGAGAAGATCCTGGTACAGAAAGCCCCCCCCTCTTACATTCTTGCTGAAAGCTAGAGCAAATTAGGAGTCCTTGGTGGTCTCCGAAGTGAGTAGTTTTCTTGCAGGCGTTTCGTGACCCAACTAGGTAACATCATGATGCTACCTAGTTGGGTCATGAAATATCTGCAAGAATGCAACCAAGCTTAGACAGCACCAAGGAACCCACAGTTGGCCTCCTCCTCCTCCTCCTCCTCCTCCTTCTCCTTCTCCTTCCTTCTAGCACTGAGGATGCTACCTAGTTGGGTCATGAAACATCTGCAAGAATGCAACCAAGCTTTGACAGCACCAAAGAACTCACAGTTGGCCTCCTCCTCCTCCTCCTCCTCCTCCTCCTCCTCCTCCTTCTTCTCCTTCCTTCTAGCACTGATGATGCTACCTAGTTGGGTCATGAAATATCTGCAAGAATGCAACCAAGCTTAGACAGCACCAAGTTCCATTAACCCTATCAAGGAGCTTCCAAGAGAGCAAACCCCACTCCCTTCTAGCACTGATGATGCTACCTAGTTGGGTCATGAAACATCTGCAAGAATTCAACCAAGCTTTGACAGCACCAAGGAACCCACAGTTGGCCTCCTCCTCCTCCTTTCTCCTTCCTTCTAGCACTGATGATGCTACCTAGCTGGGTCATGAAATATCTGCAAGAATGATACCAAGCTTTGACAGCACCAAGGAACCCACAGTTGGCCTCCTCCTCTTCCTCCTCCTCCTCTTCACAACCCCCATTCCCTGGTAGCACTGATGCTGCTACCTAGTTGGGTCATGCAACATCTGCAAGAAGGCAACCAAGCTCGGAGCGTACCAAGGACTCCTCGTTTTCAACCCTGAGCTACAAACATTCTCCTTTATTGGAGCAACTTATTAGTGGAAATCCCAGCTACCCTATATATACACACACACACACAGTCACACACGCATCTCTCCATCCTAAAGCTACACATTATAAACAGATGGTGGTGTCGGTAGGCTCATAGAGAGCCACTTTTGTCTCGCTTTCGTGATCTCGTTGGGCTTGCAGTTCGAGGGGGCATCGTAGCTGCCTTAACCAGAGCGGGGGTGGGGGTCAAGCTTTGTGCCAAAACCGAGTCTCTTGTCCCCCCCCCCACAGCATTATCCCAAGGCAGTCCGCGCCAACTATGTCTCCTTCCCTTCCGTTTCGCTCTGTAATTGTAATTCTTCGCTGCCTCATTCCGAATGTCTTAATACCTTGTATTTATTTTTGTTGACCAAGTAAATGCTTTTCTTTTTTCTTTTTTAACTGGGCTGCTTCTTTCCTTCCGCCGCCCTGCGCGTGTAACCCTCGCTCGACTTCACGGCCACCGCTGAGTCCCAAGCTTTCTGTCGCTCAGCGAGACGCTGGCGAGCTTTGCCCCGTTTTACAACCTTTCTGGCCACCGTTGTTAAGCGAACGCCGCGGTTGTCCGTTAGCGAGAAGGTTGGTTCAGTGAATCGGGCTTCCCCATTGTCCGAAGGTCTCAAAAGGGGGGATCACGTGACCGTCATAAATATGAAGCAGTTGCCCAGAGTCCGAATTTGGACGACGTAACCCTGGGGATGCTGCAGCGGTCATGTGAAAAACGGTCATAAATCGACTTTTGTCCGTGCTGTCGTAACTCTGAATGGTCACTAAACGAACGGTTGTAAGTCCAGGACTACCTGTTTTAGATGGAAGAGTCAAACACACCCGTGGAAGGAGGGAACAAACCCTAGATTACGCCTGGATGCTCTTAACGGCCATATTTTCATTTCCGTCTTCAAATCAAGACATTCCTTTAAGAGTTGGGTGATGGATTAATTTGAATTTGGAAGACGTTTCATTCTCTAGATGTGGTTTCCAATGGAAGTTGGTTTGATCATTGCTAGATACTTGGTAAGGAACATTTGCCCTGCTTCCTGGACAGAGGGGTGACAAAATAGCCCATCCTAGTTAGCACATCTTGGCTTATTTGAAGGCACACAAACAAAGTCCTAGATACGTTTTAGACATAACTGGGGGCCAAGCCAATGGGTGACTACTAGTCTCACGGGCACAACTGAGCAAGTTTGGTCTACTGGTGAAGGCACCAGGCTAGAAACCAGGTGACGGTGAGTTCTAGTCCCACCTCAGGCATGAAAGCTGGCTGGGTGACTTTGGGCCAATCACCAGGAGATGGTGAGTTCTAGTCCCATAAAAGGTTTCTAGATGACTGGGCCGATCACCAGGTGACTCTGAATTCTAGTGCCACCTTAGGCATGAATGCTGGTTGGATGACTTTGGGCCAATGACCGGGAGAAGGTGAGTTCTAGTCCTGCCTTAGGCATGAAAGCCAGCTGGGTGGCCTTGGGCCAATCACCAGAAGACAATGAGTTCTAGTCCCATGAAAGATTCCTGGATAACTTTGGGCCAATCCCCAGGCGACTTGGAGTTCTAGTCCTCAGGCATGAAAGTCAGCTGGGTGATTTTGGACCAATCACTAGGCGACTCTGAGTTCTAGTCCTGCCTTAGGCTTGAAAGCTAGCTGAGTGACTTTGAGCCAATCACCAGGAGATAATTCAAATCCCACCTTATGCATAAAAGCCAGCTGGGTGGACCAAGAACCAGGTGGTGGTGAGTTCTAGTCTTGCCTTAGGCATGAAAGCTGGCTGGAGGACTTTGGGCCAATGACCAGGGGACTGTAAGTTCTAATGCCACCTTAGGTTTGAAAACCAGTTGGATGACTTTGGACCAATGAGTGGGAAATGGGGAGTTCTAGTCTTGCCTTAGGCATGAAAGTCAGCTGGGTGGTTTTGGACCAATCACCAGGTGATGGTGAGTTCTAGTCCCGCCTTAGGCATGAAAGCTGGCTGGAGGACTTTGGGCCAATCCAAGCACTTGGACCGGACATCTACGGCATCACTCACAGTCTGAGGTTGAGATACAGAGTTCTTATGGAAGACTAAAACAATGGAGGCCTGCCAAACTTCATGAGGCAGAGAGTTCCATAGGGCAGGGGCTGCCACTAGTTCCTAACTGTTGGCAATGTTTAGAAGGAATCAGGATTGTGCCCATCCTATCTGATCCAATAGGACAGGTGGGTGTCCTTAGGGGAAGACAGCCCTGCGGATTACCTGGCTCTGTGCCATACAGGGCTTTAAAGGTAAGGACTAGCACCTTGAACGGCACCCAAAAAAACCCTGGAAGCTAGTGCAGCTCATACCACAGAGGTGTGAGATGGATAAACCCAGAGACCCTGCCCCCATTACAGGTAGACCTGGCTTATGACCACAATTCAGCCCAACGTTTCTGCTGCTAAGCAAGACCGTTAAGTGAGTTTTGCTCCATTTTATGACTGTTTGTTCTGCCTCCTTCCCCACCTCGGAGTAACGAGCTGGCCTTCAGCCAGTGGATTCACGGCTCTTATCAGTCCTGGCAGAGAAATTGCAGCTGCCTGCCAAAGTTCAAACAAATGACTCACGTAGCAAGACTTTCAGCTCTTTTTGAAACGGTTCAGCTAATTTTTGCTTCCCGTGGAATGAGAGCAGTCCCAAAGCTCCTTATATATCCTGTGGGGCTCCTGCCCCACCCTTCCCTTTGATGACACCGCCTCTCTAATCTTCTGAAGTGCAGGTTAATCCAAGCTTGATTATTATTATTATTATCAGCTGGGTCTGAAGGCGTAGCCTGAGGAAGGGAGGAATCGGGGATGACGGCCTCATTACGTCCTCCGACTGGTCTGGTTCTGGCTCCTGGAGCTGGGCCAAAGGAATCGGTGCTCCCGAGGTAAGCCTTACCGGCCCTTCCCCCTCACTCTCGGAGTCACTTTCGAGCATGGGGCCAGGTTCGGGGGCTGGAGTCACAACACTATTCTTGCCACAGCTGTTAAGTGAATCCCCGCAGTTTTAGTAATATGGTTGCTAAATGAATCTGGCTTCTCTCTTGACTTGGCTTGTTAGCAGGTTGCGTATTTATGACCACTGCAACCATCATAAAGACGAGTCAATTGTCATACGTCTGAATTTCGATCACATGACCACAGGAATACTGCAATGGTCATAAGTGTGAAAAAAGGTCATAAAGACACCTTTTCAGCGCCAGTGTAGTTTCGAAGGGCCACTAAGTGAACTGTTGTAAGTTGGGGACTACCTGTTAATACTCACACTGCTGCATTCTGGACCAATTGAACGCTCCAGACAGTCTTCAAGGGTAGCCCCAGGTAGACTACACTGCAGTAATCTAGACAGGAGGTGACCAAGGTGTTAAATAGGAGAGGAAGGAGAACCGAGCCATGCGGCACCCTACAATGTCGAGGCTTTGGCCTGGGCCTCTCTCCCCTATCAATCCCCAACTGGAACTCACCCCAGAAGATGGAGAACCTACACAATACTGCCACCCACCCACAACACCCCAAACTGGTCCAGAAGGATGCCATATCCGATGCTCCTGAAGATCCCTGAGAAGTCAAGAAGACCAAGGATGGATGCTCCACCCCACCCGATGCTCCTGAAGACCCCTGGGAGGTCAAGAAGACCAAGGATGGATGCTCCATCACATCCGATGCTCCCAAAGACCCCCAAGGATGGATGTGCCAACCTGTCCCATGCTCTTGAAGACCGCTGGGAGGTCAAGAAGACCAAGGATAGATGCACCACCTCATCCGATGCTCCCAAAGACCCTCTAAGACCTTCAAGGATGGATGTGTCACTCTGTCCCATGCTCCTGAAAACCCCTGATATTACAAGACCAAGGATGGATGCTTCACCCCATTCGATGCTCCTGAAGACCCCCAAGGATGGATGCGTCACCCCCTCTCATGTTCCTGAAGAGCCCTGATACGACAAGAAGACCAAGGATGGATGCTCCACCCCATCCGATGCTCCTGAAGACCCCTGGGAGGTCAAGAAGACCAAGGATGGATGCTCCACCCCATCCGATGCTCCTAAAGACCCCTGATATGACAAGAAGACCAAGGAGGGATGCTTCACCTTATTCGATGCTCCTGGAGACCCCCAAGGATGGATGCATCACCCCCTCTCATGCTCCTGAAGACCCCTGATATGACAAGAAGACCAAGGATGGATGCACCACCCCATCCGATGCTCCCAAAGACCGCTGGGAGATCAAGAAGACCAAGGATGGATGCTTCACCCCATTCGATGCTCCCAAAGACCCCCAAGGATGGATGTGTCACCCCCTCCCATGCTCCTGAAGACCCTTGATACGACAAGAAGACCAAGGATGGATGCTCCACCCCATCCGATGCTCCTGAAGACCCCTGGGAGGTCAAGAAGACCAAGGATGGATGCTCCACCCCATCCGATGCTCCTAAAGACCCCTGATATGACAAGAAGACCAAGGATGGATGCTTCACCCCATTCGATGCTCCCAAAGACCCCCAAGGATGGATGCTCCACCCCATCCAATACTTCTGAAGATCCCTGGGAGGTCAAGAAGACCAAGGATGGATGCTCCATCACATCCGATGCTCCCAAAGACCCCCTAAGACCTCCAAGGATGGATGCGTCATTCCCTCCCATTCTCCTGAAGACCCCTGATACGACAAGAAGACCAAGGATGGATACTCCACCCCATCCGATGCTCCTGAAGACCCCTGAGAGCTCAAGAAGACCAAGCATGGATGCTGAGATCCATCCCATTCCCACCAGAGGTCATCCATCGGCGCCATCAAGGCCATCCCAGCTCCAATGTTGTATTTTGTGTGTGCGTGTGACAAAAACTTCAGCAACTGAGTTCACAAAACAAAACATGTTTCCTGAATTAGCTCTAGCCCGCCATGTCTGCCTTGTCGGTCTGGCTGATGTTTGTTTATCCAGTCCTCGGCTGATGAGACCGTGGACGGTGAGGCAAGAAAAATGACGTGCTTCTTGGCATCCGACCTCCTGACACACCGTTTGTTCGGTCAAAGCTGTGTTTGCTTTTTTTTTTTTTTTTTAAATACACAATTTCAGAAGCTATCGGAGGGGATAAAATTAGCCCGTGGCCTTGCTTAAAATTAGATTTGCAAGGTTTCCATTGCAGAGGGAGGCAAAGGTTGACCCGTAGATGACGCTTCCTGTTTTTTAAAAAACTTTTTTACTCCCCCTCTCTTTTGATCATCATTAAAACATGAAGAAGTTCTAATTTGTTGCTGTTACCAGGGCTGGTATTTCAGACAGTTCGTACCAGTTCAGGAGTGTATCCAATCACACTTGCCCAATAAAGAATTCTATTCTATTCTATTCTATTCTATTCTATTCTATTCTATTCTATTCTATTCTATTCTATTCTATTCTATTCTATTCTACTCTACTCTACTCTACTCTCTTGTCCTATTCCCATTCCCATTCCATTCCTTCTATTCTATTCTATTCTATTCTATTCTACTCTACTCTACTCTACTCTACTCTACTCTACTCTACTCTACTCTACTCTACTCTACTCTACTCTACTCTACTCTCTTGTCCTATTCCCATTCCCATTCCATTCCTTCTATTCTATTCTATTCTATTCTATTCTATTCTATTCTATTCCATTCCATTCCATTCCATTCCATATTTTCTATTCTATTCTGTTCTGTTCTGTTCTGTTCTATTCTATTCTATTCTATTCTATTCTATTCTATTCTATTCTATTCTATTCTATTCTATTCTATTCTTTCTATTCTATTCTATTCTATTCTATTCCATTCCATTCCATTCTATTCCATTCCATATTTTCTATTCTATTCTATTCTATTCTATTCTATTCTATTCTATTCTATTCTATTCTATTCTATTCTATTCTACTCCACTCCACTCCACTCCATTCTATTCTATTCTATTCTATTCTAGCTAGCTAGCTATCATCTAGCTATACTATCTAGAATGGAATGGTATGGAATGGAATGGAATGGAATGGAAAGGAAAGGAACGGAAGAGAAGAGAAGAGAAGAGAAGAGAACTTTATTGTCACTTTAAAATGTACACTAATCAGCAAACATTAAAATGAACTTTCGTTGCATACAGCTCTCAAAGGGTCACCACCTCCAATATACACTACATAAACATGACAAAATAAATAAATACAAAATTATGTATATACCCACATATACTGTATCATCTCTTATCTATCTATTTATCTAATCTATCAATCTGCCTGTCTCATCTATCTATATTTCTCTGTCTCTGTCTATACCTATCTATTGTCTGCCTATTTCTATCTATCTATCATTATCATATCTATCTATCATCTATTCTATCTAAACTATCAATCTGCCTGTCTCATCTGTCTATCTATATTTGTCTGTCTATTTCTATCTATCTATCCTTATCATAAGGGATGTGTTGGCTCAGTGGCTAAGACACTGAGCTTGTCGATCGAAAGGCTGGCAGTTCAGCGGTTTGAATCCCTAGTTTCGTGTAACGGGGTGAGCTCCCATGACCTGTCCCAGCTTCTGCCAACCTAGCAGTTTGAAAGCACATAAAAAATGCAAGTAGAAAAATAGGGACCAACTTTGGTGGGAAGGGAACAGCATTCCGTGCGCCTTTGGCGTTGAGTCATGCCGGCCACATGACCATTTTTTAAAAAAATTTGAATTTATATCCCGCCCTTCTCCGAAGACTCAGGGCGGCTTACATTGTGTAAGGCAATAGTCTCATCCTATTTGTATATTTATATACAAAGTCAACTTATTGCCCTCCCAACAATCTGGGTCCTCATTTTACCTACCTTATAAAGGATGGAAGGCTGAGTCAACTTTGGGCCTGGTGGGACTTGAGCCTGCAGTAATTGTAATTGCAGGCAGCTGTGTGTTAATAACAGGCTGCATTAGCAGCCTGAGCCACTTCCCGGCCCGAAGACCATGGAGACGTCTTCGGACAGCGCTGGCTCTTTGGCTTTGAAACGGAGATGAGCACCGCTCCCTAGAGTCGGGAACAACTAGCACATATGTGCGAGTGGAACCTTTACCTTTATCATATCTATCATCTGTTCTATTTGTTTTCTGAGGTTTTCGCGGGTGTTTGTATGTAGGTCTTTGGTTATTCGGGTTTTCTCCCAGTGTGGGTTTGGGTCTGCTTTCTCACCCAAAAAGCAGACCCAAACCCACACTGATCATGAAGCACGACCAAGGACCAGAAGCCAGACCGCAGTTGCAACATTAGCCATTTCAAACCCCTCCAATCCATACATGCAGCAGACAGACACCCACTATGAAGATGTAGCACGACCACGAACACGAAGCCGAACAACAGCAATGCAGCTCACCAGCTCAAATCCCCCTGCAACTCAGACTAATCTGAGCACAACCAAGCCCCCACCCAAACAGGACACACCCCCAGCCAATCAGAGCACAAAAAAAACCCCATCCAATCAGAGCACAGCCAAACTCCCACCCAATCAGTTCAAATCCCCACTAGCAGTTAAAAAGGAAGAAACAGCTGCAATCACACATTGCTCCCAGAAGCACGAAGCTGAAGCCTGAAGATGACGAATGAGACTTAGTCAAAATGTCACCAAGACACTTTTAATTTTACGTGGGAGAAAACCCGAATAACCAAAGATCTACATCTATTCTATCTATCTATATGTATCTACCTATTATCTATCTATATCTATCCATCTATCTATCTATCTATCTATCTATCGATCTATCTAATCTAACATCTCCATCTCCATCTATTTATCTATCATCTAGCTCTGTCTATCTAGCTTTTCTGTTGCTAAGTGAGACATTTGTTAAGTGAATTTTGCCTCATTTTTACAACCTGTCTTCCCACAGCTGTTTAAGTGAATCGCTGCCGTTGTTAAGTTACTCACGTGGTCGTTAAGTGAATCTGGGTTCCACACTGACTTTGCCTGTGAGCAGGTCGCAAAAGGGGATCACATGACTGCGGGACACTGCAACCGTCATAAATCTGAATCAGCTGCCAAGTGTCCTAATTTTGATCACGTGACCCTAGGGATGCCAGAACAGTCGTGAGTATGAAAAATGATCAAAAGTCACTTTTCCTAGTCCCATTGTAACTTTGAACGGTCACTAAATGAACTGTTATAAGTCGAGGACTACCTATATCAGGGGTCTCCAACCTTGGCAACTTTAAGCCTGGAGGACTTCAACTCCCAGAATTCCCCAGCCAGCTTTGCTGGCTGGGGGATTCTGGGAGTTGCAGTCCTCCAGGCTTAAAGTTGCCAAGGTTGGAGACCCCTGACCTATATGGTAGAATTCCCTAAGTGGTTAGAGTGCAGCAATGCAGGCTAACTCTGCCGACTGCCAGCAGTTCGATCCCGACCGGCTCAAAGTTAACTCAACCTTCCATCCTTCCGAGGTGGGTAAAATGAGGACCCAAATTCTGGGGGGGGCGGCAAAATGCTCTGTATAAACCTCTTAGAGAGGGCTGTAAAGCACCGTGAAGTGGTATATAAGTCTTGTCCCTATTGCTCTTTTCCCATCCAAATTTCCCCCACAGAACGATCTTGCTTAGCTTGCAAGCTCAATCTAGGCCGCTCGCCTGCTGAGACCAACTGATGCTAAATATTTTATCAGGCTTTTTCATGAAGTCTTTGCAAGATCAAGAGAAGTCAAAAGACAGACGGCTGAAAAAGTCCCAGCATTGCACAACCTTGAGACTCACTGAGTTTAAAATGCAGCTAACGTCAAACTGGGCGACCAATGACTTGGCCGGCACACGGGAAGGACTATAAGTATCCACAGCGTAGTGCTTGAGCATCGGTCAGATCTCCGGACAAAGGAGGAGGACTTAAGAACCCATCGGAGGTGAGCAGATTTTGGGTTTTTTGCAAAGCTTCTCTTACCAAGCTCACATCTTCTTAGCAACTTGGATTAAGGGAGGAATACAAAATTGGATGTTCAGATGGGCAGATATATTTATTGCAATTGCAGGCAATGTTAATCGAATAGAACAGAATAGAATTTTTATTGGCCAAGTGTGATTGGACACACAAGGAATTTGTCTTGGTGCATATGCTCTCAGTGCATTCTATTATAATATAATATAATATAATATAATATAATATAATATAATATAATATAATATAATATAATATAATATAATATAATATAATATAATATAATATAATATAATATAATATAATGTAATGTAATGTAAGTAACGTAACGTAACGAAACATAATGTAATGTAATGTAATGTAATATAATTGTAATATAATTATATTACAATATAATTATATATATATATATATAATATATAATATATAGAATAGAATAGAATAGAATATTATGTAATATAAATATAAAAGATAATATAATTATAATATAATATATTATATTATAATACAAGATTGCAAAGATGCAAAGTTCCCTCGGTTGTATTACAATGTTTTGAGGTTGTTGTGTTTTGGGGTTTTTTTGCACATCCCCATCAGTGAGACGTGGGTGGCTGCTGAACCTGGTTGCACAGGTGAAATGAACTGGCCGTGCAGCCTTGCAAAATTGGGTCATCATGGATGATTGAAGCAAGCAAGGTATTTGGCGCCTGCCGTTCAGCCAGGATTGGGTTGCAGGCAGCAATGTGCCTGTTTTCTTTTATCATTCTTTGTTCAGTTTTATTTTTTTATTCATTTATTTTCGTCAAGCGTGTATTTTATGACAGGTACGAATGTAAAAATAATTATAAATACATGTAAAGGGTGTGAATAAAAGAAAACATTAGGTCAGGGACGGTAGGCACGCTGGGGCGCTTATGCACGCCCCTTACAGTCCTCCTAGGCAGTCTTTCTCCGCTTGGCATCGTTTAAAGTTTCCTCTCAGGTGCCCAGCTCTAGGAAAAGAATCAAAGCGTGTGGCAAATGGGTTTTTTGAAGGAAAAAAACAGAGAGTTCCTTCTTAGGAGCAGCTAAGCTCTTGAAAGAACTAATGTGAGCGGTAGATGCTGTGAAAGAGAAGGAAGGGAGGGAGGGAGGGAGGGAGGAAAGAAGGAAGGAAGGAAGAGAAAGAAAAAGGAAGAAAAAATACAGAAGGAAAGAAGGAAAGAAAGACAGAAGGAATGAAAGAAGGAAGGAAGTAAAAGAAAAGGCAGGAAGAAAGGAAAAGAAAAAGAAGAAAGAAAGAAAGAAAAAGAGAGGGAGGGAGGGGGAGAGAGAGCAGAAGGATGGAAAAGAAAGGATGGAAGGAAGGAAGGAAGAAGGAAGAAAAAGAAAGAAAGAAGAAAGAAAAAGAGGGTGGGTGGGAGGGAGAGAACGGAAGGAAAGAAGGAAGAAAAGAAGGAAGGAAGAGAAAGGAAGGAAGGAAGAAGGAAGAAAAGAAGGAAGGAAGAGAAAGGAAGGAAGGAAGAAGGAAGGAAGAGAAAGAGAAAGAAGAAAGAAAGAGGGAGGGAGGGGGAGGAAGAAAGGAAGGAAATAAAGAAAGAAAAATAAAGGAAGGAAGGAGGGAAGAGAAAGAAAGAAAGAAAGAAAGAAAGAAAGAAAGAAAGAAAGAAAGAAAGAAAGAAAGAAAGAAAGAAAGAAAGAAAGAGGGTTGTAGGGCCAGCAGTATAGATTACTACCAATAAAGGAGAATATTTGTAGCTCAGGGTTGAAATGAGGGCTCCTTGGTGCTCTGAGCTGGGTTGTTTTCTTGCAGACATATCATGACCCAACTAGGTAACGTCATCAATGCTACAAGGGATTGGAGGAGGAAGAGGAGGACTGTGGGGTCCTTGGGGCTCTCTGAGCTTGGTGGTTTTCTTGCAGACGTTTCATGACCCAATTAGGGAATATTATCAATGCTAGTGCAAGAAGACAACCAGAAAGCAGCAAGGATGCCTCAGTAGACATTGCTGCCTTTGAATCTTCCTCCTGAACATTAAAGGGAGAGTCAACCCAAACATGTTTCTTTCAGGAGGAAACTGGACTTTCTTGCTTTTTCTTTTGAAGATGTTTCGCTTCT
The DNA here is from genome assembly GCF_028640845.1 of Ahaetulla prasina. NCBI lineage: Eukaryota > Metazoa > Chordata > Lepidosauria > Squamata > Colubridae > Ahaetulla > Ahaetulla prasina. Next base: position 4,928,473 of record NC_080546.1, on the reverse strand, counting down.
CATCTGAGAAGCTTCTTCAGCTCTGACTGGATGGTGGGGAAGGGAAGGATTGATTCTCCTTGCAGACAGCTGGTCATTGGCATCCTTTTAGAGAGTCGTTGAGGCCACTTGGAGGTTTATCTGTGTCCTCAGGGGTCGCCTGAGTGGTGCAAATGGTTCCTGTAATCCGCAATTTTTTCCCCTCTGGAAATCCATTCCAACTCTCACACCATTCAAAGGGTCTTCATCCCAAATTGTATAGTATCCCAAATTTGGCATGAAGACCCTTTGAATGGTGTGGGAGTTGGAATGGCTTTCCAGAAGAAAAATTGCAGACTACAGGAACCATTTGCACCACTCAGGTGACCCTGAGGACCCAGGTAAACCTCCAAGGACTTCAACAATAAACTTGTATATAAACCTCCCCTCCTGTTCTGTCTCCTTCCCCACTTCGGAGTAACGAGCTGGCCTTCAGCCAGTGGATTCACGGCTCTTATCAGTCCTGGCAGAGAAATCGAGCTGCCTGCCAAAGTTCAAACAAATGACTCACGTAGCAAGACTTTCAGCTCTTTTTGAAACAGTTGAGCTAAACTTTTGCTTCCCGTGGAACTGAGAGCAGTCCCAAAGCTCCTTATATATCCTGTGGGGTGGGGCTCCTGCCCCACCCTTCCCTTTGATGACGCCGCCTCTCTAATCTTCTGAAGCACGGGTCGATCCAGGCTTGATTAGTATGATGATCAGCTGCGTCTGAGGGCGTAGCCTGAGGAAGGGAGGAATCAGGGGATGATGGCCTCACTACGTCTTTCGACTGGCCTGGTTCTGGCTCCTGGAGCCAGGCCAAAGGCATCGGTGCTCCCGAGGTAAGCCTTACCGGCCCTTCCCCCTCGCTCTCGGAGTCACTTTCGGGCATGGGGCCATTTTTCAGGGGCTGGAGTCACAACACCTCCATTTCTAGCACTGGTGGTGTTACCTAGTTGGGTAATGAAACAACCAAACTCAGAGAGCCCCAAGGTCAATACCTACTGAGGTAGATCCCTTATAAATATGCCTCTGCCTGGTTTTTTGGGTTTTTTTTTTGCTTGTTTGTTTTAGTTATATTTTTGTGGATTTTAATGCTTTTTAGTAATCATGTAAATAGTTTTAGAGGATGACTATTGTATATTTTTAGTAGATTGCCATACGCTACTCAGAGTCCATAAGATAGGCAGTCATATACATTTGATCAATAAAATAAAATTTAAAAAATAAAATGAAATATAAACGCTGCTTACTGCTAACAATTCCGAAAGCAGGAGGGCTTTTATGGCCTCCAATCTGCCATCGTTGCTGTAAAAACTAAAAATTCCAATCTCATGAAGTCGATTTATATGAGCAAAATACTTCTTCTTGGTACAGTGTTTCCCCGAAAATAAGACTCTGTCTTCTATTTTTTTGAACCCTGAAATAAGCGTTTGGTCTTATATTCAGGGAGGTCTTATTATTTTGGGGTGCATGGAAGAAACCAGAGGAAATGCGGGGGTGACCAACTGCACATGCATTTAAATATTTTCAGGGAGGGCTTATTTTCGGCGGGGGGCTTATTTTAGTGCATGTCACTCAAAAGCCCAATTGAGTTTATTATCAAGGGATGTCTTAATTTGGGGAAACAGGGTACTTTTTATGTCCATTTTCAACCCCAAACCACACTAGATTTAAAACTAAGAACTCACCAAAGAAACAGACATTAGAAATATAGATCGAAACTGTTTTGAACATTGGAAGAACTCGAAATAAATGCTAGAATTTGGTGGGCGTTGGGTAGAAGACATTGTCATGCCTACACTCAAAATTGCATCTCACATATTAATGGCAGCGAGGTTGATATTCGCACAAAATTGGAAATGGAGAGAGAACCCACAGGAGGCAGCAATAATCAATAAAATATTGACCTGTGCAGAAATGGACAGGTTAACAACAGAGCTCAAAGATAAAGACGAATCGGAATGCTATGAAACCTGAAATATGTTTTATAAATGGCTAGAGAAAAGGAGGAATGTAGGGATAGAGAATTAGAAACAAAGTGAAAAGTAGGGGGGGTGATAAATAAAATATTATAAGAAATAGACAGGAGTAAACAGGATTTGAATAGATATGAAGGGAATATGTATGAAATTGGATATAGCTCGAAAAAAGCTCCAGAATCCAGAACGCTTCTGCAAATGCAGAACAAAACGCAGTGTCCATCTTCGTGACTGAAAAGGATTATTGATAAATTGCCAACACGGAAAGAGCCGAAAACAGGAGGGCTGGCATTTGATTGTAAGATGATTTTAACTTCCTGACAGAGAAGGTATTCGTATTCAAGAGTGGAGATGATGAAAGATGGCGTTTTGTGTCTTGAAAGTGAAAGCTAAGATAAGCGAAAGCTAAGGAAATGCTGATTACAATTGCTGGCGTGGAACCTTTAAGAAGAATGTAACAAGATATTTTTTTTTAAATGGAATTCTTTTTTTAAAAAATCTCTTCTTTTTTTTCCATGTCTAATGTTTTTAAATTGTATATTTAATAAAACTATTTTTAAAAAATTGGATCTCAAAGATTGCTGCCATGGGGAGCAGAACATCTTGAGATGATATTGAGGGACAGAAGAAAAACCTGGCCATAATCTCCATCGTTGTGTTTCTCTTAATATGACTGGGTTAAGACTTGAATGCTTACGGTAACCCGGCCAAGAAATATTTCCAAATTTCCATTCTTCCCCCGCCCTTCCAGATTCCGCAGAGGTAGACCACATCATGATATACGAAAGATCCCTCTTGGTCTTCTTCTGCATCGTTTTTTCTATCGGCGTGCAACTGACAAGAACTCAGCACTGGTCCCACGGCTGGTATCCTGGAGGGAAGCGAGACATTGCGTTCCCTGGAAACCTTAAGGTACATCAACGCTAGCCTAGATCCCCTGTCCAGATTGCTTATTCCAGATGCATTAAACTCATGATCTTAGCCGCAGGTAGCCAGCTAGTCAAAAAGGATGGAAGCTGTGGGTGGCTGCTACCTTAGGGAAGACAGACCTAAATCTACTCTTTTAGTTTTGGTCACCACACTATTGATAAAGATGTTGAGACTCTAGAAAGAGTGCAAAGAAGAGCAACCAGGATGATTAGAGAACTGGAGTTTAAAACATGTGCCAAAAAACCCAACACAGTTCTGGGCTGCATAAACAGAGGGATAGAATCAAGATCACGCGAAGTGTTAGTACCACTTTATAATGCCTTGGTAAGGCCACACTTGGAATACGGCATTCGGTTTTGGTCGCCACGATGTAAAAAAGATGTGGAGACTCTAGAAAGAATGCAGAGAAGAGCAACAAAGAGGATTAGGGGACTGGAGGCTAAAACATATGAAGAACGGTTGCAGGAACTGGGAATGTCTAATTTAATGAAAAGAAGGACCAGGGGAGACATGATAGCAGTCTTCCAATATCTCAGGGGTTGCCACAAAGAAGAGGGAGTCAAGCTATTCTCCAAAGCACCTGAGGATAGAACAAGAAGCAATGGGTGGAAACTAATCAAGGAAAGAAGCAACTTAGAACTAAGGAGAAATTTCCTGACAGTGAGAACAATTAATCAGTGGAACGACTTGCCTCCAGAAGTTGTGAATGCTCCAACACTGGAAGTTATTAAGAATATGTTGGATAACCATTTGTCTGAAATGGTGTAGGGTTCCCTGCCTAAGCAGGGAGTTGGACTAGAAGACCTCGAAGGTCCCTTCCAATGCTCTTATTCTATATTCTAAGACGAACCTTCTTCCTCAAGCAGCCTCCATTTTATACCTAGCTTGGAACTGGAACTGGGTTTTAATTCCGACAAACCTATGAAGGACGGTTGCAGGAACTGGGCATGTTCCTGCAACCTGGTGAAGTCTAGGGAAGAGAAGGACCAGGGGAGACATGATAGCAGTCTTCCAATATTTGAGGGGCTGCCATAGAGAGGAAGGGGCAGTGGTGGGCTGCTGCTGCCAGTTCGGACAAATGATAGTTCCGACCAGCGTCTGGGGCCGCCCACCCACCCTGGCGCTATCACGTCCTATATAATCGCTGGTTTTTTTTCCGATGCTCCGTGCACATACAGAAGGCCTGCACGCGTGTGCTCACATTTTTGGTTCTGGGTGAACCAGTTGTTACAGTATGTGACGCCCACCTCTAGGAAGGGTGTTGAGCTTATTTTTCCAAAGCACCTGAAAGCCGGACAAGGAATAATGAATGGAAACTGATCAAGGAGAGATTCAGCCTAGAAATAAGTTTTCTGACAGTGAGAACAATCAACTGATGGAAGAGAAGTTGCCTTCAGAAGTTGTGGGAGCTTCATCCCCGGAGGCTTTCAAGAGGAGACTGGGCTGCCATCTGTCAGAAATGGTCCTTGAGTGGCTCAGACTGCTAAGACAGTCTGTTATTAACAGCAGCTGCTTGCAATTATTGCAGGTTCAAGTCCCACCAGGCCCAAGGTTGACTCAGCCTTCCATCCTTTATAAGGTAGGTAAAATGAGGACCCAGATTGTTGGGGGCAATAAGTTGACTTTGTATATGATATACAAATGGATGAAGACTATTGCTTGACATAGTGTAAGCCGCCCTGAGTCTTCGGAGAAGGGCGGGATATAAATGCAAAAAAAAATAAAAATGGTGTAAGGTCTCCTGCTTGGGTGGGGGGTTGGACTAGATGACCCCCAAGGTCCCTTCCAACTCTGTTAATCTGCAATTCTCTCTTTCCTTGACTCATTTCCAGGACTCTGAAGAGAGCAAACTTTGCGATGGGAGAGGCTGCCCATATCCAGAAGTCCCAAGTGATGAAGTGATGAAGCATTTATTGGTAAACAGTTGGATTTTGTCTATGGAGATCCTCAATCAATTTTTTTTTCCCTCCTTGGAAAATGTTTCACTTCTCATTTTTCTTTTTAATTATTTTATTTTGTCACAACAGTATATACAATCATCAACATAAAAATAACTCATCATGAGAGAAAAGTATATATAAGTAAAAGTAAAAGTATGCATATAATATTATAATGAAGAGAACAATAGGACAGGAATGGTAGGCACTTTTGTGCTCTTATGCACGCCCCTTATAGTCCTCTTAGGAATGGGGTGAGGTCAATAGCAGACAGTTTTTGGTTGAAGATTTTGGGGTTTTGAGTAGAGACTATGGAGTCAGGTAGTGAGTTCCAAGCGTTAACAACTCTGTTGCAGGAGTCATATAAGTTCTGAAGAAGCTTCTTGGATGAGAAGCGAAAGAGTTTTCCAAGGAGGAAAAAAAAACCAAAAAACCAAGTAAATTGGAAAAACACCTTTGGGACAAAACATTGGATTCTTCTGGAGAAGGTCGCGCTACTTGATGAAAAGATCCACTTTAGGAAAATTTCTTGGCGCCTCTTTGGGGAGAACTAAGATGGGTTGTAGGATGAGCTTCAATGAATAACACCAGGGGTGGGCTTCAAAAATTTTAGCACAGGGGGCGGGAGTTCTCTGCCTGGTTGCTGGGTGGGCGTGGCCATGGTGGGCGTGGCCTAGTTGGCCTCCTGCACCATGGCAGCGGGGGTATTGTTTTTGCCCTCCTTTGGCTTTGGAAGCTTTCCTTGAGCCTCCAGGAGAGTAAAAACGGCCTCCCCAGGCTCCGGAGGTTTTTGTTGAGCCTCCGGGAGGGCAAAAACGACCTCCTCAGGCTCTGGAGACTTTCCTCGAGCCTCTGGGAGGACAAAAACGGGCTCCCCAGGCTCCGGAGGTTTTTGTCGAGCCTCCGGGAGGGCAAAAACGGCCTCCTCAGACTCCGGAGACTTTCCTCGAGCCTCTGGGAGGACAAAAACGGGCTCCCCAGGCTCCGGAGGTTTTTGTTGAGCCTCCGGGAGGGCAAAAACGGCCTCCTCAGGCTCCGGAGGTTTTCCTCGAGCCTCCAGAGGGCTCTGGAGGCCCTCTGGAGGCTGAAAATGAGCCCATTTCCAGCGTTCCCAAACTTCAGGTAGGCCCGTTTTTCGCCCTCCTGAGCCTCCAGGAGAGCAAAATGGCCTCCTCAGGCTCTGGAGACTTTCCTTGAGCCTCCAGGAGGGTAAAAATGACCTCCCCAGGCTCTGGAGGTTTTTGTTGAGCCTCCGGGAGGGCAAAAACGGCCTCCTCAGGCTCTGGAGGCTTTCCTCGAGCCTCTGGGAGGACAAAAATGGGCTCCCCAGGCTCTGGAGGTTTTTGTTGAGCCTCTGGGAGGGCAAAAACGGCCTCCCCAGGCTCTGGAGGTTTTTCTCAAGCCTCTGGGAGGACAAAAATGGGCTCCCCTGGCTCCTGGGGTTTTTGTCGAGCCTCCGGGAGGGCAAAAACGGCCTCCTCAGGCTCTGGAGGCTTTCCTTGAGCCTCCAGAGGGCTCTGGAGGCCCTCTGGAGGCTGAAAATGAGCCCATTTCCAGCGTTCCCAAACTTCAGGTAGGCCCGTTTTTCGCCCTCCCTGAGCCTCCGCACACGCCCTGCACTTAGGAGGGGCAAGGTGGGCGGGGTCAGCCATGAGTGGGATTTGGGGCTTCTCCAAACTGCACGGAATCTTAGCTAGAGGTTCTCCCGAACCCCCAGCAGCCCACCCGAGTAACATCATCTTTGAGTTCTCACATTGTTTGAGGAAATAGGGCATCCAAGGAGCAAGGCATGAATACTAAGCAATATTCCAAAAAAGGATCTACAAATAGAAATATAATTGTGGTGACGTTTAATATAGACAATTCAAGATTTCCGCAGAGTAAATCAAGAGCAACTCTTCCTAAATAAGAGTAAGCTGAGGCACGATGACCAGATTACAGAATACAGGCTGATAAAAAGACAAGAATGTGAAGAGTAACTGATATAAAGAGACTAGTCCTTAACTTACGATCACAATTGAGCCCGACATTTCTATTGTTAAGCGAGACATTTTTTAAGTACATTTTGCCCCCTTTTACGACCTTTCATGCCATGCTGTTAAGTGAATCACTTTCATGCCGCTGTTAAGCTAGGAACATGGTTGGTCAGTGAATTCGGCTTCTCCATGAACTTTGCTTGTCAGCTCGCAACCGTCATAAATCTGAGTCAGTTGCCACATGTCTGAATGGTTGCTAAGTGTGTTAATGGTTGTTAAGTGTGAAAAATATTTGTAAGTCACTTTTTTCGAGCCGTTGTAACTTCGGTTGCTAAAAGAATCATCGTAAGTCGAGGACTATCTGTATATGACTATTCCAATCCAGGTGATGTCATTTTTATATTGCGACTTTGGATTCTTCTTGAGGTTATTCCAATTAATCGAAAGGATCTCAAGATAGGTGTATAATTGACATTCTTCATGTTGCTGTGATTTGCTTTTGTATTTTGTTTCCAACCAGGGAAGTCTAATCAACCAAGGAAAATTTAAAAAAAACACCACATTTTTAATTCTTCTTTTAAAGTTAAAAATGCAGCAATACAGTAAGTTCTGTTAATGACAAGACCGTATTTTCAATTTTATCAGGCTGGAATCCTGACTGGACAACTTCAGAAAAAGAAATGAAAAGAAAAGAAAAAAAGAGCCCTTCTTGAGGAAGACGGGCAGCCTGGAAACATGAAATATAAATATATAAATGAAATATAAATAAATAAACAAACAAATAATAGTTCGTGTGGTTTTTGGAAAGGATTTGATTCCGAACAGGAGCTTTTGTCCCTCTGATATCTTGCTGACGTAACATCCTTTGCGAATTTGAGATCTTCTGAACCACGAAACCGACATTAGATTCCCTACATCATCATCATCATCTTTTAACAACCCCCATAACCTTTGCGGGGAAGAGTCTGGGCAACTGAATGGAGCTAGCAGAGCGTTTACTGGCCGGATGCCCTTCCTGTTGCCAATGCGGGGTTATATTCAGCAGATATATTCTCATTGTGCCCAGAGAAAGAAGTATCTGCCTCTACCTAGGATCAAACTCACAGCCTCCCGATTGCGAGGCGAGAGCTCCACCTCTAGGCCACCACACCACTCAATTAGATTCCTTCTACATACAGAAGGCCGAAGAAAAAGTACATGAATTGGAACAAACTCCCAATGCACTACCTGTATTGAAAAATCTGTGCGTGATCAATTGTGTAGCTGGTACAAATTTATGTGCTGGTATTGATTGTTACTATCCCAAATTGGCTTAGGAATTACCGTATTTTTCAGAGTATAAGATGCACCTTAGTTTTGGGGGAGGAAAATAAGAAAACAGCTGATTGGCAGGTGGAATACCCCCAATCAGCTGTTCCCAGAGGTGAATTTTAGCAACAGGTTCCTTGGTTGCGAGCAATGTGCCTTGCTTTTTTTTTTCCTGCCTCTGAAACTCTGTTTCAGAAAAAACTTTTTTTCTGCCTCTGAAAGCCTCCAAAACAGAACTTCAGAAAAAAAGCCTCTGAAGCTCTGTTTGGAGGCTTTTTTTCTGAAGCTCTATTTGGAGGCTTTTTTTTCTGAAGCTCTGTTTGGGGGCTTCTTTTCTGAAGCTTCTTTCAGCCTCTGAAACCTCCGTTTGAGAAGCTGCATGGGCTACATTCAGCGTATAAGACACACCCAGATTTTCACCCTCTTTTTTGGGGGGAAAAGGTACGTCTTATACTCCCAAAAATACGGTAACCATCTAAGAACTCAGTTGGTGCTGGAGGGGCGGGAAAGACAAATAAACAGCTCGGAGCCAGAAAATAAAATATTGTATTTAATTACAGAGCAATCCAGAGAACCTAAAGAATAGGTCAAATTATTTTTCAAAGAAAAGACTTCGCTAAGCACTGTTTCGTTTTTCTGAAGAAACCGATCTGTGAAAAAGGAAGGAGCACATCGGTTTTGCACACATAGAGAGAGGCAGGATCACTTTTTCAAAAATTGAAATCTAAAAGGCAGGAACAACTGAGGATGAGACGCCAAAATAACACTAACACACACACATACATACAGATACACGCACCCCAAATCTCTGAAGATGATGGATTTCGTCCTGAAAAAAGAGCCAGAGTGGTTGTCAAACCAGAGTTTGGAAAGCATGAATTATCCGCTATTCCCCGCTTTGAGGGCGGTGATATTGATGGGGTGGAGCCATACGGGGATCCCCCGATCGCTCACCGCCAACCTCGGATCTAGATGGAATGCTCCTTCCCCTGTGGGAGAGGCGGCTTACGATACGGCCGTCCTCTTAACTATTCTCCCGTCTTTATCGATGGCAAAATTGTAATTCTGCGTCTTGTTCAGGCACTCCTCGATCCGCTGGTCCAGGTTTTCGAGAGTGATGAAATTCTGGGATTGTTCCTGGGAGCAAGGGAAAGGAGGAGGAAGGCAAGAATGAGATCGAAGCTGAACGACACCAAGATTGTAGCGTCAAAGATTATGCTCAAGGCTCGGCGTCGTGAGAAATTAAGAGAGGGCCTAATAAAATTGATTTAGTTATGCCTTCAATCCCTGGGCGGCTTACCAACAACAAAAAAACAACAACCCAATAAACAAATTTGTAAAAGCAATTTTCCAACCCTCTAATTTGAAACCATTGTTTGCAAAACAGCAGCCAACGAACTCAGATTAAGTCACGCTGCAGTGCCGCCCCCCCCCCCCCTTGAAATCTCTCCATTATTGTGAGATCAACTCAACTGAACAAAGCAGGCTGCTCTGGTGGAGCTTGAAAAAGCTACACAGGGTCGGAACTACTTTGCATGGGGATAGGCGGCCACTAGGAAATCCCACAATTACCAATAAAGGAGAATCCTCCAAGCTAGACTGGGAAGTAGAGGGAAGGAACCAGTGGTGGGTTTCATTTATCTTTGTTACCGGTTCGCTCACTCGCGTGCCACTTCTGTGCACGCACAGATTGTATTTGATGACGTCCGTCGGTTTTGGAAGGCAATTTTCTTTTTGCTTCTTAACGGCCACATATTTTAGCTGGGGAAGTTGGGAGGGGGTTGTTGTCGGAGCGGTAGAAAATTAGTCATAACATTCGTATTCAAGGACTTTTGCCTGCATCTGATGTAGGCTGCCTAAAGACTGTATCCAATTGATTGTGACGAGTTGATTGGACAATGGGATGAACTTGTGGGTGTGGGGCAGGGCTGTGAACTCTCAACTGGGTGTGAAAAACCCGGAAGCTTTCAGTTTCGGGTTTTCCCAGCTGTGCCAACACGACATCTCTAATAAATTGGAACTCTGAGGAACCTCAAGCCTCAGAGCCTTATTTCGTTGGGGGTCTTCCTTGGAACCCTGACAGCTACACAAGTGTGCGACCATGAAATCACCATGAGTTGTGTGTGGTTTGAAAAAACCTTGACGGATTAGAATGTACAATATACAACAGAGAGAATGTACAACGTTCCGGCGAAGGTGAGTGGCTGAAGCCTTGGGGCTTACCTGTAACTGAAGCACCTCCATCTCTTTCTTCTTGAGGAATTCCTCCTGAAAGGTTTCCCTGTGTTGGTCACTTTGTAGCTTGCGGGTCTTCTCCAATAATTCCTCCTGCCGAAGACGCTCCAACCTAGTGCGGGAATAGGGAAGGAAGAGACGACCTACTGTTCACAATGTGACAAAGACAGATATACCGTATTTTTCAGAGTATAAGATACACCTTAGTTTTTGGGGTGGGAAATAAGAAAAAAAAAAATTCTGCCTCCGTCTACCAGCATCCATCGGTATTCATCCGGCAAGTGTCCTGTCAGTGTGTGAGACAGTTGAGGGCTGTTTGGAAACTGAAACAGTATTTGCTGTGTGAGCAACAAGGAAGGAGGCAGCAAGGAGCCTGGGCGTGGCTTAGGTCTGCAGCTCTGAGTCTGTGCTGAACTAGTCTAAAACCAGTCTGCTGCTCAAAACTGAGACTGAAACTCCTCTCCTCTGCTTGTGTTTTGTTTTGGAAAACCTGCTTTTGGTATTGTATATTTACTTCATGTGTTATATTATATATAAAGAGAAGTGATTGAATCCTGCTGAATCAGTTACTTGTGTGTGCTTTCTGAATGTGATTGCTGCTGCAAACTCTTGAGTCCTTGCAGCGAATATCGAACAGTCAGGTCAGCTTCAGCACATTATTGCAGCCTGATTCAGCACGAGCAGCTGATTGGCGGGTGGATTGGTCTTCCAGAATACCCCCAATCAGCTGTTCCAGGCTGCATGGATTGCCACAGACCATCACCGTCTCCGTGCCTCACATTTTTGGCTACATTCGGTGTATAAGATGCACTCAAATTTTCACCCTTTTTGGGGGAGGGGGGAACTGTCTCTTATACTCCAAAAAATACGGCGTGTGTGTGTGTTTGTATGTATGTATGTACATATATATGTTTTCTGAGGTTTTCGCGGGTGTTTGTATGTAGTTCTTTGGTTATTCGGGTTTTCTCCTGCGTAAAATTGGAAGTGTCTTGGCAACGTTTCGACGAAGTCTCATTCGTCATCTTCAGGCTTCAGCCAATCAGAGCACAAAAAAACCCCCATCCAATCAGAGCACAGCCGAGCTCCCACCCAATCAGGTCAAACCCACACTAGCAGTTAAAAGGAAGAAACAGCTGCGATCACACATGTCTCCTAGAAGCACGAAGCTGAAGCCTGAAGATGACGAATATATATGTAGGTCTTGGCATTTTCGGGTCTTTTCCCGTGTAAGGTTGAGAGTATTTTGGCGACGTTTCAACGAGATCTCACTCATCACAGGACCTCGGACTCAGAGCCAAACCAGGGCCCAGGATGCTGCATCACAGCCACCTGCTCAAGACATCATATCACAGAACTTCAGAGGCCACAACACCAAAGCTCAGGAACAAAAGACCAGGACCACACCCACACAGGATGCTACGAAACAGCCGACCAATCTGCAAACACCCACTCCATCTACCAATCAAGATGCAACCACACAGCCAACCAACCGGCTCACAGCAGCACTCCCCACCTCCCCACCAGTATTTATAGAAAGACGGCAGCTCCAATCACTCTTTGCTCGAGAAGCACAAAGCCGAAGACACCAGCCTGAAGATGATGAGTGAGACCTCGTCGAAACGTCGGGTCTTTTCCTGTGTAAGGTTTGACAGTATCTTGGGCGACGTTTCGACGAGATCTCACTCATCATCTTCAGGCTGGTGCTTTCGGCTTCGTACTTCTGTGAGCAAAGCACGAAACCGAAAGCACCAGCCTGAAGATGATGAGTGAGACCTCGCCGAAACGTCGCCCAAGATACTCCCAACCTTACAAGGGAAAAGACCCGAATATATATATATATATATATACAGACACACCACTCCTTTTCTCACCAGTGGCCAGGATCATAAAATCCTAGGGCTAGAAGGGACCTCGGAGGCGTTCTTGTCCAGCCCCCCGCCCAAAGCAGGAGTCCTTGTACATCCCAGTCACTTTTGTTGCTCTTCTCTGTACTCTCTCTAGAGCAGTGATGGCTAACCTTTTCGCCATTGTGTGCCAGGAGGCGGAGGAGGGGGGTGTCGCATGCATGCCCACACCCATAATTCTATGTGCTCCACTCCCGTGCGTGCAACCTCCCCTCCCCACAGCTCCTGGCACGCGATGGCCCGGAAGGCCTGTTTTTCTCTCTCACCTGGCTCCAGAGACTCCCTATGAGTCTGGGGAGGGCAAAAACAGTGTTTCCCCACCCCCTCGGAGATCAGACACTTCCCGTTGCCAACTTCCGGTTGAACAGGAAGTGACCTTTTTGCTGTCCCCAGCCTCCAGAGACTCCTAGAGAGGCTCCGGAGGCCGGGGACAGCAAAAAACGTGGCATGGCATTTCTGTAGCATGTCAACCAGAATTAGACACATTAATCCAAGCATGGTCTCACCAGTGCAATATAGGGAAATACTATCACTTCTCCTGATCTTGATGCTGTCCAATGCAGGGGTCTCCAACCTCGATCACTTGAAGACTTGTGGACTTCAGCTCCCAGAATTCCTCAGCCACCTTTGCTGGCTGAGGAACTCTGGGAGTTGAAGTCCACAAGTCTTAAAGTGACCAAGGTTGTGTGGAATGAGGCAGGAGCATGCTGATTTTACCTGCGTTCGAGTAAGCGCTTATTTTCCGCATCGTTCAAGGCCATGAGACGTTGATGTTCCTCGTCCTGAGCTTTCTTCCTCAGCTTCGCCGTTTCCCCGTACTTGAGATCGTAGTGTTTGAATTGTACTTCTTCCTTCATTTCAAATCTAGCAGAGGGCCCAGGACAGAATGTTAAAATATTTCCTCCCCACCTGCAAGAGAGTCTTTCGCCCCCCCCCACCCCTCCCCAAGCACATTCATTTAACTTCACTCAGAAGACTGTTGTGAGGACAAAAAAAGGTACAATGTTATTGAGAGACAAGGAGGAGATGAGGCGATGAATTTCTTTAGACAGCCTGGTCTCCCTTGCTCCGGGATCACATTAAACGGAGTTCAGCAATGGATATATCAGCAGCAGCGGTGGGTTTCAAATTTTTTTACTTCTGGTTCTGTGGGTGATGGGCGTGGCATGGCTTGGTGGGTGTGGCAGGGGAAGGATACTGTAAAATCTCCATTCCCTCCCCAATCCAGGGGAAGGATGCTGCAAAATCCCCATTTCCTCCCAATCAGCTGGGACTCGGGAGGCAGAGAATAGATGGGGGGTGAGGCCAGTCAGAATTTTTACTACGGGTTCTCCGAACTACTCAAACTTTCTGCTACCGGTTCTCCAGAACTGGTCAGAACCTGCTGAAACCCACCTCTGATCAGCAGACAAGAACACCTGAGATAAGCTGGACTTGATGGTTAAGCTGGTTAGTACGTAGGAGAAGCTTCCATGGAATCTCAGCGCAGTCCAAATTGTTTGTAATTGCAAAAATCACACCTCCACTCTACTGCGTGCTCTCCACCATCATGGCTATTTCTTTATCCATTTTTAATGTACTCATTAGGTTACTGTTTAGGGTTTTTTTTATAATATTGTGTTATTGTAAGCTGCACGGAATCACTCGAGCGAGATGGGCAGGAATAAATTTAATAGATGTAGGTAAGATGATGAATGGATGGATAGATTAATCAAATTTATATGGCTGCCCACTTCATATAAATAGGACCGGATGGATGGATATAGACAGAAAAGTGACAGAAGATATAGATGATAGAGAAATAATAGAGAAGATCGAATAGAAATGGATACAGACAAAGATAAATAGATAGCTAGATTGTGGATATAGACAGATGGAATAGACAGAGACAGATGATAGATGGATGGTAGATGATAAATTATAGCAAAATAAGAGAAATAGGTAGATATATACACATCATAGAAATATATCAACAGATAGAGACAGACAGACAAATATAGATGATGAATAATAGAGATGGATGGATGTAGATGATAAATGATACAGAAATAATAGGTATATAGATACCATAAATTAGAGAGAGAGAGAGAGAGAGAGAGAGAGAGAGAGAGATAAATAGATAAATAGATGATAGATAGATAGATATGGATAGATGATAGAGCTAGATAAGATAGACAGACAGTAAATGATAGAGAAATTATAAGTAGATATAGATACGGTAGATTATAGATAGATAGATATGTATAGATGATAGAGATAGAACAATAGATAGATAGACAGACAGACAGAAATGGATGGATATTAGATTATAAATTATAGAGAAATAATAGGTAGATATACACTGTATAGAAATGGAAAAAAAGGGAGGGAGGGAGGGAGGGGGAGAGAGAGAGAGAAGGAAGGGAAAATGAAAGAAAGATGATAGCTGATGATAGACAGAGATAGATGGATAGTAAATGATAATTATAGAGAAAGAAATAATAGGTAGATATAAACACTGCAAAGTATAGAGATGGAAAGAAAGAAAAGAAAGAAAGAGGAAGGAAGGGAGGAAAAGAAAGGAAGAAAGAAAGAAAGAAAGATGATAGACAGAGATAGATGGATGGATTATAAATGATAGAGAAATAATAGGTAGATGTAGATACCCGTAGAGTATAGAGATGGAAAGAAAGAAAGAAAGAAAGAGGAAGGAAGGGAGGAAAAGAAAGGAAGAAAGAAAGAAAGATGATAGACAGAGATAGATGGATGGATTATAAATGATAGAGAAATAATAGGTAGATGTAGATACCCGTAGAGTATAGAGATGGAAAGAAAGAGAGACAGGGAGGGAGGGGGAGAGAGAGAGAAAGGAAGGAAGAAAAAGGAAGGAAGGAAGGAAGGAAGATGATATAGAAAGATAGAGAAATGATAAATGATAAAGAAATAATAGGTCGATGTAGATACCCGTAGAGTATAGAGATGGAAAAAAAGAGAAAGAGAAGGAGAGGAAGGAAGGAAGGAAAAAGAAAGAGAGAAAGAAAAAAAGTTGATAGACAGAAAGAGAGAGATGGAGGGAGGGAAAGTAGATGACAAATGATAAAGAGAAATAAGAGACCTAGAATAGATCATAGAGAAATCAGAGAGAGAGCGGTTCCTCTTCAGCAGGCCCCCCCAAGACCCTTCCTTCCTTCCCTGCTGGGGATGATGGGCTCAGCAGTCCCGGAGGGCCTCACCTGAGGGCGCTCACCACCCGCCGGTACTGCTCGTAGCGGTCGAGGACGACCAGCAGCTCGGCCGGGTCGACAGGCGGCGGCACCTTGATCCGGTCCGCCTTGGATTTGGCCGGAGGGTCGAAGCGGGTCTTGCGGCCTCGCGAGGGGACCAGGCTCGGGGCGCCGCGGCCCAGCAGGCCGGGAAGGCCCCTCAGCCCCGCCGCCAGCATCGGACCGGAAGCGCGGACGCAGGAGGGCCGGAAAGAGAACCGGAACCGGAAGTGGCGCCAGGGACGCCGGGAAATGCAGTCCCGCCTACCGCAAGAAGAAGAGAAAGCAGAAACGCCGCCCGCTCTCCTTTCCGAGTCCGCAGGCCGGAAGTTACGCCAGGGAACAGCCGAGGAGCTTCCGGTCGAGCGGCGGAATGACGTCATCTCAATCCCGGAAGCAACCTGGACGCCTTTGGGAAGTGGAGTGCCCTTCTAGGATTTCTGGCTAATACACGTAGTCCTCTACATACGACCACAATTGAGTCCTACATTTCTGTTGCTAAGCGAGACGTTAAGTCAAATTTATCCCGCTTGAGGACATTTCGGGCCACCGTTGTTAAGCGAATCACTACAGTTGTTAAATTAGTGACACAATCGTTAAGCGAATCTGGCTTCCCCATTGACTTTGCTTGTCAGAAGGTCGCAAAAGCCCCCCCCCACCCTCCCCCCACTGCAACCGTCATAAGTATGAGTCAGTTGCTGAATTTTGATCATGTGAGCATGGGAAATGTTGCAACGGTCGCAAGTGCGAAAAACGGTCATAAGTGACTTTCTCCACTGCCATTGTAACTTTGAATGGTCACTAAATGAACGGCTGTAAATCGAGGACTATCGGTATACGCCTCTGATTGTTCCTGAAGCTCACATTCTCATGTTGGTTCGGTGATCTTCTCCGGGATGTTCTTCTGCAGCCCAGTGTGGGAAGCTCTCCCCACATCCCCAACCCTCCATCCCCAGAAAATGAAATATTTGGGGGACTATTAAAAGAGGCAGAATATTATATTTCCCCAAAGGAGAAATGGAGAAACAGGTTCTTAGAGAATGGAATGGAATAGAATAGAATAGAATAGAATAGAATAGAATAGAATAGAATAGAATAGAATAGAGGCAGAAAGAAGAATGGAATGGAATGGAATGGAATGGAATAGAATAGAATAGAATAGAATAAAGGCAGAAAGAAGAATAGAATAGAATAGAATAGAGGCAGAAAGAAGAATGGAATAGAATAGAATAGAATAAAGGCAGAAAGAAGAATAGAATAGAATAGAATAGAATAGAATAGAATAGAATAGAATAGAATAGAGGCAGAAAGAAGAATGGAATGGAATAGAATAGAATGGAATAGAATAGAATAGAATAGAATAGAATAGAGGCAGAAAGAAGAATGGAATGGAATAGAATAGAATAGAATAGAATAAAGGCAGAAAGAAGAATGGAATAGAATAGAATAGAATAGAGGCAGAAAGAAGAATGGAATAGAATAGAATAGAATAAAGGCAGAAAGAAGAATAGAATAGAATAGAATAGAATAGAGGCAGAAAGAAGAATGGAATGGAATGGAATGGAATAGAATAGAATAGAATAGAATAAAGGCAGAAAGAAGAATAGAATAGAATAGAATAGAGGCAGAAAGAAGAATGGAATAGAATAGAATAGAATAAAGGCAGAAAGAAGAATAGAATAGAATAGAATAGAATAGAATAGAATAGAATAGAGGCAGAAAGAAGAATGGAATGGAATAGAATAGAATAGAATAGAATAGAATAGAATAGAATAGAATAGAATAGAATAGAGGCAGAAAGAAGAATGGAATGGAATAGAATAGAATAGAATAGAATAAAGGCAGAAAGAAGAATGGAATGGAATAGAATAGAATAGAATAGAATAGAATAGAATAGAATAGAATAAAGGCAGAAAGAAGAATGGAATGGAATGGAATAGAATAGAATAGAATAGAATAGGATAGAATAAAGGCAGAAAGAAGAATGGAATGGAATAGAATAGAATAGAATAGAATAGGATAGAATAAAGGCAGAAAGAAGAATGGAATGGAATGGAATGGAATAGAATAGAATAGAATAGAATAGAATAGAATAGAATAGAATAGAATAAAGGCAGAAAGAAGAATGGAATGGAATGGAATAGAATAGAATAGAATAGAATAGAATAGAATAGAATAGAATAGAATAGAATAGAATAGAATAGAATAAAGGCAGAAAGAAGAATGGAATAGAATAGAATAGAATAGAATAGAATAGAATAGAATAGAATAGAATAGAGGCAGAAAGAAGAATGGAATGGAATGGAATAGAATAGAATAGAATGAAGGCAGAAAGAAGAACGGAATGGAATGGAATGGAATAGAATTCTTTATTGGCCAAGTGTGATTGGACACACAAGGAATTTGTCTTTGGTGCATAGGCTCTCTGTGTACATAAAAGAAAAGATACATTCGTCAAGACTCATAAGGGAAAAGAAGAAAGGGAGGGAGGAATGAGCTAGGGAGAAAGGGACAGGAAGGAAGGAAGGAAGGAAGGAATTAGGGAGGGAGGGGAAGAAGGGAAAAGAAAGGGAGGGAAGAATGAGCTAGGGAAAAAGGGACAGGAAGGAAGCAAGGAAGGAGGAAGGAAGGAAGGAATTAGGGAGGGAGAGAAGGAGGGAGGGTGGGGGAAGGAAAAGAAGAAAGGAAGAGAGGAATGAGCTAGGGAGAAAGGGACAGGAAGGAAGGAAGGAAGGAAGGAAGGAAGGAAGGAAGGAAGGAAGGAATTAGGGAGGGAGAAGGAGGGAGGGGGGAAGGGAAAAGAAGAAAGGAAGAGAGGAATGAGCTAGGGAGAAAGGGACAGGAAGGAAGGAAAGAAGGAATTAGGGAGTGGGGGGAAGGGAAAAGAAGAAAGGAAGGGAGGAATGAGCTAGGGAAAAAGTGACAGGAAGGAAGGAAGGAATTAGGGAAAGGAGGAAGAATAGAATAGAATAGAATAGAATTCTTTATTGGCCAAATGTGATTGGACACACAAGGAATTTGTCTTTGGTGCATATGCTCGCAGTGTACATAGAAGTGTCCGTTGTTTCAGAGCGTTGAGAAAATCATGAGCTTTGCATAAAACTGTGAAAACCTATAAAGATCCGTCCTCTCATTCAACCAGTTGGTTGGCTGCCCCAGAACTATATGCTGTTGTTGGTTCTGCTCATCAATGAACAGGAGCCTTCTTTCCAATCAGCCTCCGTTTTATTCCCAGCGCCTTTCTCCCGACTTGGAACTGGACCTGGATTTTTCTGCCTAAACCAGCCTGTGTGATTCTTTTATTTCCAATGCCCCAACCTAGAAAGTGGCCATATTAAGCCCCATATAGATATAGACGTGGCATCAGATGAGCCCCTCTCTGCTTGTCCGAAGGAGGAAGCACCTACCTTGTCTTTATTCGATCCTTCAGCTAGGTGACAGCCATCAGATACGACGTTGGACTACATCTCCCACAATCCCTTGCCCTTCCCATAATCCCCATGTATTTATGACAATTGCACTGTCCGGTCCTGGGGTCATGTGATCACCATTTGTAACATTCCCCGCTGGTTTCCAACAAGCTGAGTCAATGGAAGGAGCCAGATTCGCTTAATGACCGCACGATTCACTTAGTAGTTTCAATTATTTTCTTAACAGCTGTGACAGAAAAAGGTAAAACGAAGCACAATTCACTTAGCAACTGCCTCCCTTAGCAAGGGAAATTTCGTGGTGGTCATTAATCGAGGACTACCCATATTCAAACGGTAGGTCTTGCAAGCCTAAGGTGTGGAATAGTTTCTTCTTGCAATCAAATAAGCAACCTCTAATTTAGCTTTTGAAATATTTGTTAAAGAACCCTTGATTACATCCGACACAGGCTACGTGTGAAAGATTAAAATGTTACTATTTTTTCATTGTTTGATCTGAATTTTTAACACGGTTCTGCCGTGCTTGGGTTGTTTGGAGCAAACCCAGCCAGTAAAAAAAATAAATACATTTCATTTTCTCACTCCTTACTGAAGCAGAGTGAAAAAGTCGGTCAAAAACAGATTGTTCTTTAGATAACAGAGATTAGAAAATGTCAAATTTCAATTCTGCAAGTTTTGCAAGCATTGAGACATTTCTTGCAGGAAACCTGTAACCGCATCCTGGAGAGAAGGGGAGAGCAAGCAATTTTAGCTGCTTTAGCCCAGCAACAAGAAGCAAGAACCAAGTAATGCTGATATGCTGTATTTCTGTGTGTTTTTTCTACTTTTGTGAAGTATATAAGGGCTTGTTTGTCCGCAAGGAAACTGTTCAGATGTTGGTATTGATCTGAACCTATTTTGTTTGCGCAAATAAAATACAACCACCTTTGATTCTGAGATCTGGGTCTCATTATTGCTGCAACATTACCAGCCTAATTGGTCCTTAAATATACATGTATAAATTGATTGATTGATTGATTCATTCATTCATTCATTCATTCATTCATTTAACCACCCATCTCCCTCAAGAAGGGCTTCTATTGATTATTGGAAAGCTAAGAGAACACACACTGTGGATGTTAATGGCTGTTCAACTTTTATTTTGCACAAATGTATGAATTGCAGGCTTCCGGCAAACATTTCAGAACCATCTGTCGCATCAGTTTGGTATTATCTACCAGTTCATAATCTAAAATTGTTTTCGCAGTGTTGTTCCTTGAGTCTTCTCATTCTTGATCACATATGGAATCAACCATGCAGCCCTCTGGAAAAACCAAAAAAAAAGCAACGGTAAAGAAGCAAATACCAACAGCAGAGTTCAAGTGGAAAATTTTCATTTAGGATTAGCTGTGTCTTTGGGACCTGTAGAATTACAGGTTAGATTCAGAGATGGTATTCAGCAGGTTCTGGAGAACCAGTAGCGGAAACTTTGAGTAGTTCGGAGAACCAGTAAATACCATCGCTGACTGGCCCCGCCACCATCTATTTTCTGCCTCCCGAGTCCCAGCTGATCGGGAGGAAATGGGGATTTTGCAGTAACCTTCCCCTGGAGTGGGGAGGGAATGGAAATTTTACAGTATCCTTTCCTGCTACGCCCATCGAGCCATGCCCACAGAACCGGTAGTAAAAAAACAAAATTGAATCCCACCACTGGTTAGATTAGATATGAGACCATAGCAAATATAACTTTCTCTGCCCAGTAGGTAAACCAGATAAGGAAATTATTGAGTCTGTCATTTGCACCTCTATAACTATCTGGTTCGGTTCTGCAACCCAACAAGAAAAACACAGACTTCGGAGGATAATTAGAACTGCAGAAAAAATAATTGCTACCAACCTGCCTTCCATTGAGGACCTGTATACTGCACGAATCAAGAAGAGGGCCGTGAAAATATTTGCAGATCCCTCGCATCCTGGACATAAACTGTTTCAACTCCTACCCTCAAAACGACGCTATAGAGCACTGCACACCAGAACAACTAGACACAAGAACAGCTTTTTCCCGAAGGCCATCACTCTGCTAAACAAATAATTCCCTCAACACTGTCAGACTATTTACTGAATCTGCACTACTATTAATCGTTTCATAGTTCCCATCACCAATCTCTTTCCACTTATGACTGTATGACTATAACTTGTTGCTGGCAATCCTTATGATTTATATTGATATATTGCCCATCAATTGTGTTGTAAATGTTGTACCTTGATGAACGTATCTTTTCTTTTATGTACACTGAGAGCATATGCACCAAGACAAATTCCTTGTGTTTCCAATCACACTTGGCCAATAAAAAATTCTATTCTAAATCAACTTCACAGGAAGATTAAAATCACTTTTATTGAGATGGGCTATAATCACAAACTTTTGCAAATTTGATGTGGAACTTTTTCCCACTTCTTAGACTCTACTAAACCAGGGAGGAAGCTGCTCCCAAATGCCTGATTATCTTATTTTAGACATGAAAATATGTTTTCCCACTTTTGCTTATCTGTATCAAGCAAGGTCCTTGCTCTCTACCAGGTTTGATATTAGGCCAGCACAGAGGTAGGTTAGGTACAGTACTGGATCAAGGAATAATAATAATAATGATAAAACCGAATACAGTAAAAGCAAAGATGATGAGGGGACTGGAGGCTAAAATATATGAAGAACGGTTGCAGGAACTGGGTAGGTCTAGTCTAGTGAAAAGAAGGACCAGGGGAGACATGATAGCAGTCTTCCAATATCTCAGGGGTTGCCACAAAGAAGAGGGAGTCAAGCTATTCTGCAAAGCACCTGAGGGCAGGACAAGAAGCAATGGGTGGAAACTAATTAAGAAGAGAAGCAACTTAGAACTAAGGAGAAATTTCCTAACAGCGCAAATAATTAATCAGTGGAACAGCTTCCCACCAGACATCGTTGGTGTTCCATCACTGGAGTTTTTTTAAGGAGAGACTGGACAGTCACTTGTCTGAAATGGTAGGGGGTCTCCTGCTTAGGCAGGGGGTTGGACTAGAAGACCTCCAAGGTCCCTTCCAACTCTGTTATTCTGTTCAGGTTAAGAAGCACTGATTTGACATGTGTTTACAGCAGACTAAATTTACTGTCCATTCCTCCTTTTGACTATAGCCAAATGCAACTTGAATAGACTAGACTAGACTAGACTAGACTAGACTAGACTAGAATAACAGAGTTGGAAGGGACCTTGGAGGTCTTCTAGTCCAACCCCCTGCTCAGGCAAGAAACCCTATGGCATTTCAGACAAATGGTTGTTCAATCTCTCCTTAAAAACCTCCAGTGATGGAGCAGCCACAACTTCTGTTGGCAGGCTGTTCCATTGGTTAATTGTTCTAACTGCCAGGAAATTTCTCCTTAATTCCAGGTTGCTTCTCTCCTAGATTAGTTCCCATCCGTTGCTTCTTATCCTGCCCTCAGATGCTTTGGAGAATAGATTGACCAACCCCTCTTCTTTGGGGCAGCCCCTCAAATATTGGAAGACTGCTCTCATGTCACCCCTAGTCCTTCTTTTCATTAAACTAGACATACCCGATTCCGGCAACTGTTCTTTATATTTAGCCTCCAGTCCCCTAATCGTCTTTGTTAAGGATCAATTTATACAATCCATAAAGACATCAAAGCATAGATGGCATTTATGCCTTCAGAAATTGTATCTTTCTTAAACATTCAATTTTTGTTTTTGTTTTTTTTTTAAAAACGTTCCGATCTCAATGGATCAACCATTGGCTTGTCCCAGCCTAACCATGGTATGCTGGGATATTCTCTGAAGATCTGCAAGGTCCCTTCCAGCTCAGATTATTCTGCTTTGTCTGTTAGTAGGCATTTTTGCCCTTTAAAGGTAAAGGTACATACGTGCTAGTCGTTGCCGACTCTAGGAGGCGCTGCTCATCTCCGTTTCAAAGCCGAAGAGCCAGCGCTGTCCAAAGACGTCTCCGTGGTCATGTGGCCGGCATGACTCAACGCCAAAGGCGCACGGAACGCTGTTACCTTCCCACCAAAGGTGGTCCCTATTTTTTCTACTTGCATTTTTACGTGCTTTCGAAACTGCTAGGTTGGCAGAAGCTGGGACAAGTCACTGGAGCTCACCCCGTTACATGGCAGCACTAGGGATTCGAACCGCTGAGCTGCCGACTTTCGATCGACAAGCTCAATGTCCTAGCCCCTGAGCCACCGCATCTCTCTCTTTTTTTTTTAGTGCCCTTTAGTGTCCATTAATAACTTGTAGGAAAATGATGCTATTTTTTTAGAGGCTATATAGCAGTGATGCCGAACCTTTTTGGCACTGAGTTTTTAAAAGAGAGCACGCCTGCGCTTGTCTGGGCCACAACTCGGAAGAGGAATTGCCCCGGGGGCACACGCTCCGGAAAATGAACTCCTGGTTTCTGTCGCATGCGTGCGCACTAGCCAGCTAGTCTTCTGGTTACTGGCGCGCATGCTCGCATGACGATCAGCTGGCCAGTACACATGCTCCTGCGCATTGCACACATGAATGCCAGCTGTTCGTCGCTTGCACATGCGCGCCAGAAACCCGGAAGAGGAATGGGCGACGTGTGCCATTGACACACTCCCATTGACGTGGGAGCTGAAATGGAAATGAAAACTTGAAAAGAAAAAAAATAGCCTGTAGGGCAATTTTTGGCTACAGATAGTCCTCGACTTTCTCACTGGAGAAGCGCCAAATGCTGGGAACGATGGAGGGCAAAATAAGAACGGGACGGCAGAGAAGGAGGTGGCTGGATGGAGTCACTGAAGCAGTCGGCGGGAGCTTCAATGGACTCCAGAGGATGGTACAGGACAGGAAGGCCTGGAGGAACATGGCCAGTGGTGGGATTCAGCCAGTTCTCACCACTTCGGGAGAACCGGTTGTTAACTTTCTGAGCAGTTTGGTGAACTGGTTGTTGGAAGAAATCATTAGGGAAGAGAACTGGTTGTTAAATTATTTGAATCCCACCACTGAACATGGTCCATGGGGTCGCAATGGGTCAGACACAACTTCACAACTAACAGCAGTCCTCGACTTATGGACACAATTGTCCAAACTTGCTAAGTGAGACAGTTGTTAAATGAGGTTTGCCCCATTTTATGACCGTTCTTGCCACAATTGTTAAAGGAATCACTGCTTGGCCGCTGGCCTCCATTTATAGCCATTCGCAGTGTCCCGCAGTCACATAACCGTGATTGACGGTTTGCCAGAAACCGACATTTGCTTCTGGTTTCCTGTGAAAACTACCGATAGCAGTGGGGATCCCTTTACGCCTGCCGCTTTCACTTAAAGACTGCTGCAAAACAGGTTATGAAATCAGACGCCCTGTTTACTTAACGGTCCACTTAAAGACCGTCATGACGTACAATCAAAATTCCGGACTCAGCGACGGACTTAAGTCAAGGACCACCTTTTATTTGGTTTTGTTCCGGAAGAGGGTTAGCATGCGCTCACCGTGATTGCAGCAAATGCTGGAGGCAGCACATGTCCCTCCGTTGTTCCCGCACGGCTTCCTTCCAGATTCGCAAGGGGTTGGGAGGAAATTTTCTTCTTGGCATCGCAAGGTTTCTGCTGTGCCGAAGAAGCAACCGATCTCTTCCCCGCAACAGATGTTGGGCCCGAAGCAGTGGCCTCTGTTCCTAGGTCCGCAGGAAATGCACTAGTGAGAAACACGAACACCCGAATGTTTAGTAAATATAATGTAGTACATAAATATTTAGTGTATGTCATCGTTGTCATCTTGCGGGCAGCAGCTTACAGAAAACTATCACAGCAGGATCAAAATAGAACTTAAATAATATAGCCCAGTGTGTCAACGTTCCAGCTGACCGTTGGAAGCAAGCATGGTTGAGACGAACTCAATCAAAGCAAGCACAGTTGAGAAGATCCAATCTCTAAATGCAAAACTTTATTGAGTACATCATTTCAGCACCGACGAGGGCAAAACCAGATCTAGCTAATTCCCGCGCAAACTCGCACAATAATTAAAATATAGGATCCTCCCTCCCCCCTTTTAGAGCAGGTCACATTGTCCAATTGTGTCTCTTTGTATTGATATGAGAAAAACTTTGACTTTTCAGGCAAACACCTGCTGAAGTGTCCTTGGCTCTCACGGCTCAGCTTCTTGATGTCTGGAGCCGGCATTCCATCTCAGCCTTCCCCCTCCCCCCCCGGTTTGTTGGCAAGCTGAAAAGTAATAATGGTTGCAACAACAAAACGTGGTTCAAACTCGACACAGTGGTTCTCAACATTTTTTTCACCATAGACCCTCCCTAAATACCTTGTGGACACATGTCGTAGTCATGGCCACGGTTTAATATTTAAATCATAACATTTCTTCAAACCTTTACGGACCTTCTGTGATGACATCACGGCCTGCCACGGATCCACGGACCACGGGTTGAGAACCACTGGGTTTAGCCTAAATCAGGGGTCCCCAACCTCGGGGCCACTAATGGTCAATGAGCTGTTTGCAACCGGGCTGTGTTAAACAGTGGCAAGCGTGCGCACACACATCCCCACTTGCGCAAGCAGCAGGCGAGCACGTACGCATGTGCTCCCATTTGTGTGAACGGCGGGCGTGCGGGCACTCCACTCGTGCAAATGGAACTGCGTGCATGCGCGCACTTGCTGGCTGCTCACACGGATCCATCCCCTCTCCCCCTCCCCTGCCAGTCAGTAAAGCCCGAAAGGTTGAGGAACGCTGGTCTAAATAGAAAACGGAGGCATTAAAGCAGCACAAATTTAAAACATGTTGTTCTTTTAAAAACAAGAGATCATATCTGAAAAGGGTCAGATGTGCCGGTTTCTTGAAGTCGTTCCAAAGCAGTGTTTCTCAACTTCATAGCAACTTCAAATGTGTGGACTTCAACTCCCAGAATTCCCCAGCCAGCCAGTCTGCAATCTGCAGGGGAGTAGATGTTCACACATTTGAGCTGAGTAACAATATTCTAGGACAGGGGTTTGCAAGCTTGGCTCTTTTAAGACTTGTCGACCGAATAGGTTGTAAAAAAAAAATGCTTTTAAAAGGTTAAAAAAAAGGCTCTGATGATCCCAGCTGAACTGCCTGATCATCAGAGCCTTTTTTTTTTACTTTTAAAAGCATTTTTTTACAACCTATTCGGCCGGTTGTAAAAAAATGCTTTTAAAAGTAAAAAAAAAAAGATTGCGCAGCCCAGCTGATCACACACACCCCTGCACGCTGTTCTACCTACCCCATGCCTCCTTTTGGTGTGCACTGCATGTGTGCGCATCTTGCATTTGGTGCGTGGTACGCACTGCGCATGCATGCACAGCCGGAAAACCGGCAATAAACCGGTTCAGATTTCACCACTGCTATCAAGGCTATTCTTAGATATCAGAGGTAGCCAAGACAGAGATCGATCCATCAATTCGGAAGCGTGGCTACCTCTGTGCCCATAATTCTGCGTCGAATTTCCCAGCTACCTACCTTTCTGACTTCCATGTCCAGAATGGACCGCTTCCCTCCAATGGGACAGTTCTGGATGTAGCAAGCGGAAGAAAAAGCCAGCAGTGAAAATAAGCAGAAGGTCAACATGGTGTAAGACATCTTGGCAACTACCGCTGGTTGCCTTGTTTGTAGAATCGCCCAGAAAAATCTCATCTGGATTTCTTCTTGATAGCCACCAGCATTTATACTGCTGAGATATCTGCGTAGGCAGGGCACCAGCCGCGTGGTCCGTATCTCTTAAAAAGCATAAGTCATTGCTGTCCATGCCAGAGGTCTCATCTAATATGCCAAGGTCGAAGGCGTGAGGTCAGTCAAATATGGACAATTTGCGGTTGTGCCTTTTGCCTCCAAAGTGGGGGAAAGAGAAGGCGAGGACCGAGACTCCAGAAGTCATAGACGTCATCGGTTGACGAGCAACTTGGATATTTTTCTTCGTAACTTTCATGAGTCCTCAATAGAGGAAACCAGTTACCGGTAACCCTCAACTATCATTCAGCCCAGATTTTCTGTTGCTAGGCAAGACAGGTGTTAAGTGAGTTGGTTATGAGCAACAAAATACCTTATGCCACCAGACTTGAAATTCTGGGCTTAGAAAACTTACAACTACGCCGCCTTCGGTCTGACCTAAGCATAGCTCATAAAGTCATGAAGGGGCCTCTGTGGCTCAGGCTGCTAATGCAGTCTGTTATTAACAGCAGCAGCCTGCAATTACTGCAGGTTCTAGTCCCACCAGGCCCAAGGTTGACTCAGCCTTCCATCCTTTATAAGGTAGGTAAAATGAGGAGCCAGATTGTTGGGGGAGCAATAAGTTGACTTTGTATATAAATATACAAATAGGATGAAGACTATTGCTTGACATAGTGTAAGCCGCCCTGAGTCTTCGGAGAAGGGCGGGATATAAATGTAAATAAAAAATAAAAAAATAAAAAAATAAAAAGTCATCTGCTACAATGTCTTACCTGTCAATGACTCCTTCAACTTCAACCACAACAATACACGAGCACACAATAGATACAAACTCAAGGTAGACCGCAAGGGTATCTTGGCGATGTTTTGGTTGAAGCTGAAGGAGCCATTGGCTGGTAGGAGATTGTAGCAGATGACTTTGACTGCTCGCTTTTTCTTCTGCTTGCTACATCCCAGACTGGATAGACTGTTGGATAATAATAATAATAATAATAATAATAATAATAATAATAATAATAATAATAATAATAATAATAATAATAATAATAATAATAATAATAAGAAGAAGAAGAAGAAGAAGAAGAAGAAGAAGAAGAAGAAGAAGAAGAAGAAGAAGAAGAAGAAGAAGAAGAAGAAGAAGAAGAAGACTGGCCCTTAATGGCCCATTAACAAAGATGGGTGGGTGGGTGGCTGAGTTTCTGCCTCCCTTTTAGGGGAAATATTCTGCCCTTTTAATATTTCTTAAAATATCTCATTTTCCTAGGAGAGGGTGCTGACTTTCTAATAATAATAATAATAATAATAATAATAATAATAATAATAATAATAATAATAATAATAATAATAATAATAATAATAATAATGTTTTAATTTGTATACCGCCCTTCTCCCGAAGGACTCAGGGCGGTGAACAGGCAAATAAAATACAAACAGAAACATACACCATAATTAAAACAACCCTTAAAAAACTGATTCAAATTTGCCAAAAAATTTAAAATAACATTACACTCCATAAAATTACAGAAATTTAAAACCCATCAAAGTTCAATTAAAATTTAAATTTAAAATTTAAAATCAGGCCAGTCCAGCCATACGAAATAAATAGGTTTTAAGTTCGCAGCGAAAGGTCCGAAGGTCAGGTAGTTGTCGAAGCCCGAGGGGAAGCTCGTTCCACAGGGTAGGAGCCCCCACAGAGAAGGCCCTCCCCCTGGGAGCCGCCAGCCGGCATTGCTTGGCTGACGGCACCCTAAGGAGTCCCTCTCTGTGGGAACGCACCGGACGCTGGGAGATAGAGGCCGGCAGTAGACGGTCCCGTAAGTAGCCCGGTCCTAAGCCATGGAGCGCTTTAAAGGTGGTAACCAATACCTTGAAGCGCACCCGGAAAACAACAGGTAGCCAGTGCAGTCTAGTCAGGTATGTCCATCCTAACAAAAAGAAGGATTAGACCGGACATGATAGCAGCCTTCCAATATTTGAGGGGCTGTCACAGAGAAGAGCGGGTGGTGAACCTATTTTCCAAAGCACCGGAAGGCAGGAAAAGAAGTCACGGATGGAAATTATTCAAGGAGAGAAGCAACCATAGAACTATGGGGGGAAAAAATCCTGACAATGGAACGGTTTCACTGCGGAAGTCGTGAGTGCTTCATCACTGGAGGTTCTTCAAGAAAAGGTTGGACAACCATTTATTCGGAATGGCATAGGGCCGTGATGGCGAACCGCTTCGGGCACATGGAGCCATGTCGCCTGGCACGCCAACCGTTGCCTCAACCCAGCTACACCACACAGGTGCGCGTGCTTCCCACCAGACAGCTGGTCTTCAGGTTTCTGCAGTGCATGCTCAGAGGGCAGGGCGCATGCGCAGGGGCGCTCGCATTGCATTTTGGGGGTTTGCATGCACACACCTTGAAGGCCTCCTGAAGCAACCTGGAAACCAAAACAGGGTGCAGGGGCACCGTGCAAGCCCCCCCTCCCCCCCCCCGCAACCCGTATTGGGCCTGGAAAGCCTCCTACACCAACCTGGAAAGCAAAACGGGGCCAGGGCGCATGGGTGGGGGCACAAAGGCGTACCCACGGGGGTGGTTGCATTGCATTTTGAGGGTACGGGCACACACACATGGATTTGCGTGCGTGTTCTGTCTCCTTCCCCACTTCAGACCCACGAGCTGGCCTTCAGCCAGTGGATTCATGGCTCTTATCAGTCCTGGCAGAGAAATCGCAGCTGCCTGCCAAAGTTCAAACAAATGACTCACGGAGCAAGACTTTCAGCTCTTTTTGAAACGGTTCAGCTAAACTTTTGCTTCCCTGGAGTGAGAGCAGTCCGAAAGCTCCTTATATATCCTGTGGGGTGGGGCTCCTGCCCCACCCTTCCTTTTGATGGTGCCGCCTCTCTAATCTTCTGAAGCACGGGTCAAACCAAGCTTGATTATTATTATCAGCTGGGTCTGAAGGCGTAGCCTGGGGAAGGGAGGAATCAGAGGATGACGGCCTCATTACGTCCTCCGACCGGTCTAGTTCTGGCTCCTGGAGCTGAGCCAAAGGAATCGATGCTCCCGAGGTAAGCCTTACCGGCCCTTCCCCGTCACTCTCGGAGTCACTTTCGGGCATGGGGCCAGGTTCAGGGGCTGGAGTCACAACAGCGCACTTTGGGCACTAGGCACCAAAAAGGTTAACCATTCCTGGCATAGGGTCTCCTGCTTGAGCAGAGGGTTGGACTAGAAGACCTCCAAGGTCCCTTCTAACCCGATGGTAAATCCCATTTTTAAATCCTTTCGTCCAAGCCAGCGTTGAGGGCCAGGAATGAATGTCAATGAGTAATACCAACTATTAACCAGGGTCATCATACATATGGGATTGAATCTGTTTTGTTTCTTTCCTTGTTCGCCCTTCATCAGAGCCAATTAACCCATTTGCAAATTTCTCAGCCCTGGACAAGATCTGGAAACACTTAATAATATTTGCAGGGTTGGATTAATAATCCGTCCACTTCTGTTTCAGATCAGCTAATTGTGTCACCTTTGGTACTCACTGTCTCTGGTTTTAATATTGGGCATTTATGTAAGAGCCAGGCTGATAACTGCAAAGTCAAGAAATATTTTCAGCTCAGCCCTGGATTGCAAGAAGGACAGTTAGCAGGATGATTTTAATATTCTTTAAATACTAAATATTTAAAAAAGTGGAAAGACAGAATACAGGTCAGGGGTGAAATCCAGCAGGTACTGAAGAACCGGTAGCAGAAATTTTGAGCAGTTCGGAGACCCGGTAGCGGAAATTTTGAGTAATTTGGAGAACCAGCAAATACCACCTCTGGCCAGTCCCAGAAGCGGGTGGGAATGGGGATTTTGCAATATCCTTCCCTCAAGAGCGGGGAGGGAATGGGGGTTTTGCAGTATCCTTTCCCTGCCACGCCCTCCAAGCCATGCCCACAGAACCAGTAATAAAAAAACTTGAATTTCACCACTGTTACAGGTAATCCTCGACATAGAGCAGTTCATTTAGTGACCGTTTGAAGTCACGGCACTGAAAAAAGTGACTTATGACCATTTTTCATCCTGATGACCATCCCCATGGTCAACGTGATTTACTTGAGAAACAATGAAATGCTTGAGAAACGGTTCACATGTATGACTTAACAACTTAACAACGGTGGCAAGAAAAGTCGTAAAATAGGGCAAAAACTCATTTAACAAATGTGTCACTTAACAACATAAATTCTGGGTTCAATTGTGGCCGTATGTTGAGGACTAGAGTCTTTGATCTTCCACCACAATTGAGCCCAAAGCTCCTGTTGCTAAATGAGACATTTATTAAGTGAGTCTTAAAAATCATTTTATGATTTTTGTCCCATTTTATCTTTGCTCCATCTATGGTTTGGCACACTCACATCGCCTTTTGATTAAAAAAAAAAAACCCAGATAAAAATAAATAAAAACCTGTTACAGGAAGTCCTCGACTGATGATCACAACTGTGCCCAAAATTTTTGTTAATAAGTGAGACACGTGTTAAATGCATTTGTTAAATTAAATATCATGGTTGTTAGGTGAATCTGACTCCTCATTGACTTCGCTTGCCAGAAGGTCGCAAAAGGAGATCGCAGGATTCCCGGGAAACTGCAACGGTCATAAATAGAATAGAATAGAATAGAATTTTTTATTGGCCAAGTGTGATTGGACACACAAGGCATTTGTCTTGGTGCAGATGCTCTCAGTGTACATAAAAGAAAAGATACGTTCATCAAAGGACAACATTTACAACACAAATGATGGTCAATATATCAATAGAAATCATAAGGATTGCCAGCAACAAGTTACAGTCATACAGTCATAAGTGGAAGGAGATTGGTGATGGGAACGATGAGAAGATTAATAGTAGTGCAGATTTAGTAAATAGTTTGACAGTGTTGAGGGAATTATTTGTTTAGCAGAGTGATGGCCTTCGGGGAAAAAACTGTTCTTGTGTCTAGTTGTTCTGGTGTGCAGTGCTCTATAGTGTCGTTTTGAGGGAATATTCAGAATATTCTGAATATTCTGAACCAGTTGCCAAGCCTCTGAATTTCGATCATGCGACCATGGGGATGCCATGGAAAGAGAGTGTGAGGGAATGTGGAGAAAAGGAATGTGAGGGAAGGTAGAGAAAAGGAGTGTGGGGAAAAGTTAAGAAAGGAGTGTGAGAGAAGGTTGAGAAAAGGAGTGTGAGGGAAGGTAGAGAAAAGGAGTGAGAGAGAAAGTGGAGAAAAGGAGTGTGAGGAAAGGTGGAGAAAAGGAGTGTGAGGGAAGGTAGAGAAAAGGAGTGAGAGAGAAGGTGGAGAAAAGGAGTGAGAGAGAAGGTGGAGAAAAGGAGTGTGAGGAAAAGTTAAGAAAGGAGTGTGAGAGAAGGTTGAGAAAATGAGTGTGAGGGAAGGTATTTTATTTATTTATTTATTTATTTGATTTCTATACCGCCCTTCTCCCGAAGGACTCAGGGCGGTGTACAGGCAAGAATAAAACAGACGGTACTATATACAAATTTAAAATGCAGTTAAAAAACTTATTTTAAAATTGGCCTGAGAAGTAAAATATATAATAAGCTAAAAAACCCCATTTAAAATTAATTTCTAAGAATTTAAAAAAAAAAGGAGTGAGAGAGAAGGTGGAGAAAAGGAGTGTGAGAGAAGGTTGAGAAAATGAGTGTGAGGGAAGGTAGAGAAAAGGAGTGAGAGAGAAAGTGGAGAAAAGGAGTGTGAGGAAAGGTGGAGAAAAGGAGTGAGAGAGAAGGTGGAGAAAAGGAGTGTGAGGAAAGTTGGAGAAAAGGAGTGAGAGAGAAGGTGGAGAAAAGGAGTGAGAGAGAAGGTGGAGAAAAGGAGTGTGAGGAAAAGTTAAGAAAGGAGTGTGAGAGAAGGTTGAGAAAAGGAGTGTGAGGAAAGGTGGAGAAAAGGAGTGAGAGAGAAAGTGGAGAAAAGGAGTGTGAGGAAAAGTTGAGAAAAGGAGTGTGAGGGAAGGTGGAGAAAAGGTGTGAGGAAAAGTTGAGAGAGGAGTGAGGGAAGGTGGAGAAAAGGAGTGTGAGGAAAAGTTGAGAAAAGGAGTGAGAGAGAAGGTGGAAAAGGAGTGTGAGGAAAAGTTGAGAAAAGGAGTGTGAGGGAAGGTGGAGAAAGGGAGTGTGAGGAAAAGTTGAGAAAGGAGTGTGAGGGAAGGTGGAGAAAAGGAGTTTGAGGAAAAGTTGAGAAAGGAGTGTGAGGGAAGGTGGAGAAAAGGAGTGAGAGAGAAGGTGGAGAAAAGGAGTGAGAGAGAAGGTGGAGAAAAGGAGTGAGAGAGAAGGTGGAGAAAAGGAGTGAGAGAGAAGGTGGAGAAAAGGAGTGAGAGAGAAGGTGGAGAAAAGGAGTGTGAGGGAAGGTGGAGAAAAGGAGTGTGAGGGAAGGTAGAGAAAAGGAGTGTGAGGAAAAGTTAAGAAAGGAGTGTGAGAGAAGGTGGAGAAAATGAGTGTGAGGGAAGGTGGAGAAAAGGAGTGAGAGAGAAAGTGGAGAAAAGGAGTGTGAGGAAAGGTGGAGAAAAGGAGTGTGAGGGAAGGTGGAGAAAAGGAGTGAGAGAGAAGGTGGAGAAAAGGAGTGAGAGAGAAGGTGGAGAAAAGGAGTGAGAGAGAAGGTGGAGAAAAGGAGTGTGAGGGAAGGTAGAGAAAAGGAGTGTGAGGAAAAGTTAAGAAAGGAGTGTGAGAGAAGGTGGAGAAAATGAGTGTGAGGGAAGGTGGAGAAAAGGAGTGAGAGAGAAAGTGGAGAAAAGGAGTGTGAGGAAAGGTGGAGAAAAGGAGTGAGAGAAAAAGTGGAGAAAAGGAGTGTGAGGAAAAGTTGAGAAAGGAGTGTGAGGGAAGGTGGAGAAAAGGAGTGTGAGGAAAAGTTGAGAAAGGAGTGTGAGGGAAGGTGGAGAAAAGGAGTTTGAGGAAAAGTTGAGAAAGGAGTGTGAGGGAAGGTGGAGAAAAGGAGTGAGAGAGAAGGTGGAGAAAAGGAGTGAGAGAGAAGGTGAGAAAAGGAGTGTGAGGAAAGGTGGAGAAAAGGAGTGAGAGAAAGTGGAGAAAAGGAGGTGAGGAAAAGTTGAGAAAGGAGTGTGAGGGAAGGTGGAGAAAAGGAGTTTGAGGAAAAGTTGAGAAAGGAGTGTGAGGGAAGGTGGAGAAAAGGAGTGAGAGAGAAGGTGGAGAAAAGGAGTGAGAGAGAAGGTGGAGAAAAGGAGTGAGAGAGAAGGTGGAGAAAAGGAGTGAGAGAGAAGGTGGAGAAAAGGAGTGTGAGGGAAGGTAGAGAAAAGGAGTGTGAGGAAAAGTTAAGAAAGGAGTGTGAGAGAAGGTGGAGAAAATGAGTGTGAGGGAAGGTGGAGAAAAGGATTGAGAGAGAAAGTGGAGAAAAGGAGTGTGAGGAAAAGTTGAGAAAGGAGTGTGAGAGAAGGTGGAGAAAATGAGTGTGAGGGAAGGTGGAGAAAAGGAGTGAGAGAGAAAGTGGAGAAAAGGAGTGTGAGGAAAGGTGGAGAAAAGGAGTGTGAGGAAAAGTTGAGAAAGGAGTGTGAGGGAAGGTGGAGAAAAGGAGTGTGAGGAAAAGTTGAGAGAGGAGTGTGAGGGAAGGTGGAGAAAAGGAGTGTGAGGAAAGTTGGAGAAAAGGAGTGAGAGAGAAGGTGGAGAAAAGGAGTGAGAGAGAAGGTGGAGAAAAGGAGTGTGAGGAAAAGTTAAGAAAGGAGTGTGAGAGAAGGTTGAGAAAAGGAGTGTGAGGAAGGTGGAGAAAAGGAGTGAGAGAGAAAAGTGAGAAAAGGAGTGTGAGGAAAAGTTGAGAAAGGAGTGTGAGGGAAGGTGGAGAAAAGGAGTGTGAGGAAAAGTTGAGAGAGGAGTGTGAGGGAAGGTGAGAAAAGGAGTGAGAGAAGGTGGAGAAAGGAGTGAGAGAGAAGGTGAGAAAAGGAGTGAGAGAAGGTGGAGAAAAGGAGTGAGAGAGAAGGTGGAGAAAAGGAGTGTGAGGGAAGGTAGAGAAAAGGAGTGTGAGGAAAAGTTAAGAAAGGAGTGTGAGAGAAGGTGGAGAAAATGAGTGTGAGGGAAGGTGGAGAAAAGGATTGAGAGAGAAAGTGGAGAAAAGGAGTGTGAGGAAAAGTTGAGAAAGGAGTGTGAGAGAAGGTGGAGAAAATGAGTGTGAGGGAAGGTGGAGAAAAGGAGTGAGAGAGAAAGTGGAGAAAAGGTGTGAGGAAGGTGGAGAAAAGGAGTGTGAGGAAAAGTTGAGAAAGGAGTGTGAGGGAAGGTGGAGAAAAGGAGTGTGAGGAAAAGTTGAGAGAGGAGTGTGAGGGAAGGTGGAGAAAAGGAGTGTGAGGAAAAGTTGAGAAAGGAGTGAGAGAGAAGGTGGAGAAAAGGAGTGTGAGGAAAAGTTAAGAAAGGAGTGTGAGAGAAGGTTGAGAAAAGGAGTGTGAGGAAAGGTGGAGAAAAGGAGTGAGAGAGAAAGTGGAGAAAAGGAGTGTGAGGAAAAGTTGAGAAAGGAGTGTGAGGGAAGGTGGAGAAAAGGAGTGTGAGGAAAAGTTGAGAGAGGAGTGTGAGGGAAGGTGGAGAAAAGGAGTGTGAGGAAAAGTTGAGAAAGGAGTGAGAGAGAAGGTGGAGAAAAGGAGTGTGAGGAAAAGTTGAGACAAATACATATCAGGTATGGTAAATTTTCATTTTTCTTATCTAAAATAAGAATTTTACTCAAATTTTTTAACACATACAACAGCCATAAGGCAAGCAGGTGACACGAAGTAGCTAAGTTTGCAAATTTTAAATACGTAATAAAGAAGAGTCAAGAATAAACAGAATATCGTACAAAAGAGAATAAGGAAAACCAACACAATCCCAAATATCTTTATCACTTCCTAGTTTTGGATCTCAGAACTCTGGGTTCAGCCTGACCCAACTCCAGGGCCGCAACAGCGGCAGCCGCTTCAGCCCCATGATCTATAACCTCCCCTTCTTCAATTCCTGGGTCATCTGATTCCAGGAAGGCTTTGTGTTCCTCCACATAGGGCGTAGCCTCCGCAATTGTACTGATTTTTTTCGTAATGCCCTCCCGGAAAATCATCAATCCCTCTGGCATCAGCCATCTGAAGCCCACTCCCTTCTGGTACAATTTGCTTGACAAAAAATAATATTTCTTTCTTTTTTCACGTACCTGTCTGGGAATCTGCCTCAGAATGGCTATCTCCCTACCCCTGTAAATCAGTGCCCCACTCCTATGTTTTCTAAGAATTTCATCTCTCGTCTCTCTTCTCACAAATTTGACATGAAGTTGAGAAAGGAGTGTGAGGGAAGGTGGAGAAAAGGAGTGTGAGGAAAAGTTGAGAAAGGAGTGTGAGGGAAGGTGGAGAAAAGGAGTTTGAGGAAAAGTTGAGAAAGGAGTGTGAGGGAAGGTGGAGAAAAGGAGTGAGAGAGAAGGTGGAGAAAGGAGGAGAGGAAGGTGGAGAAAAGGAGTGTGGAGGAAAAGTTGAGAAAGGAGTGTGGGGAAGGTGGAAAAGGAGGTGAGGAAAAGTTGAGAAAGGAGTGTGAGGGAAGGTGGAGAAAGGAGTGTGAGGAAAAGTTGAGAAAGGAGTGTGAGGGAAGGTGGAGAAAGGAGTGAGGAAAAGTTGAGAAAGGAGTGAGAGAGAAGGTGGAGAAAAGGAGTGAGAGGAAAAGTTGAGAAAGGAGTGAGGGAAGGTGGAGAAAGGAGTGTGAGGAAAAGTTGAGAAAGGAGTGAGGGAAGGTGGAGAAAAGGAGTTTGAGGAAAAGTTGAGAGAGGAGTGTGAGGGAAGGTGGAGAAAAGGAGTGTGAGGAAAAGTTGAGAAAGGAGTGTGAGGGAAGGTGGAGAAAAGGAGTGTGAGGAAAAGTTGAGAAAGGAGTGTGAGGGAAGGTGGAGAAAAGGAGTGTGAGGAAAAGTTGAGAAAGGAGTGTGGGGGAAGGTGGAGAAAAGGAGTGGAGGAAAAGTTGAGAAAGGAGGTGAGGGAAGGTGGAGAAAAGGAGTTTGAGGAAAAGTTGAGAAAGGAGGTGAGAGAGAAGGTGGAGAAAAGGAGGAGGAAAAGTTGAGAAAGGAGTGTGAGGGAAGGTGGAGAAAAGGAGGAGGAAAAGTTGAGAAAGGAGTGGAGGGAAGGTGGAGAAAAGGAGTTTGAGGAAAAGTTGAGAAAGGAGGTGAGGGAAGGTGGAGAAAAGGAGTGAGAGAGAAGGTGGAGAAAAGGAGGAGGGAAGGTGGAGAAAAGGAGTGTGAGGAAGGTGGAGAAAAGGAGTGTGAGAGAAGGTGAGAAAAGGAGTTTGAGGAAAAGTTGAGAAAGGAGTGAGAGAAGGTGGAGAAAAGGAGTGGAGGAAAAGTTGAGAAAGGAGTGTGAGGGAAGGTGGAGAAAAGGAGTATGAGGAAAAGTTGAGAAAGGAGTGTGAGGGAAGGTGAGAAAAGGAGTTTGAGGAAAAGTTGAGAAAGGAGTGTGAGGGAAGGTGGAGAAAAGGAGGTGTGAGGAAAAGTTGAGAAAGGAGTGTGAGGGAAGGTGGAAAAGGAGTTTGAGGAAAAGTTGAGAAAGGAGTGTGGAGGGAAGGTGGAGAAAAGGAGTGAGGAAAAGTTGAGAAAGGAGTGTGGGGAAGGTGGAGAAAAGGAGTGAGGAAGGTGGAGAAAAGGAGTGTGGGGAAGGTGGAGAAAAGGAGAGGAAGGTGGAGAAAAGGAGTTTGAGGAAAAGTGAGAAAGGAGGAGAGAGAAGGTGGAGAAAAGGAGGAGGAAAAGTTGAGAAAGGAGTGTGAGAGAAGGTGGAGAAAAGGAGTATGAGGAAAAGTTGAGAAAGGAGGAGGAGAGAGAAGGTGGAGAAAAGGAGTTTGAGGAAAAGTTGAGAAAGGAGTGTGAGGGAAGGTGGAGAAAAGGAGGAGAGAGAAGGTGAGAAAGGAGGTGAGGAAAAGTTGAGAAAGGAGGTGGAGGGAAGGTGGAGAAAAGGAGTTTGAGGAAAAGTTGAGAAAGGAGTGAGAGGAAGGTGGAGAAAAGGAGTTTGAGGAAAAGTTGAGAAAGGAGGAGGGAAGGTGGAGAAAAGGAGTGAGAGAAGGT
The DNA here is from genome assembly GCF_028640845.1 of Ahaetulla prasina. Lineage (NCBI taxonomy): Eukaryota > Metazoa > Chordata > Lepidosauria > Squamata > Colubridae > Ahaetulla > Ahaetulla prasina. The sequence continues at coordinate 4,890,851 of NC_080546.1, read as the reverse complement.
GGAGAAAAGGAGTGAGGAAGGTGAGAAAGGAGGAGAGAAAAGGAGTGAGAGAGAAGTGGAGAAAAGGAGTGTGAGGGAAGGTAGAGAAAAGGAGTGTGAGGAAAAGTTAGAAAGGAGTGTGAGAGAAGGTGGAGAAAGGAGTGTGAGGAAGGTGGAGAAAAGGAGGTGGAGGAAAAGTTGAGAAAAGGAGGAGAGAAGGTGGAGAAAAGGAGGAGGAAAAGTTGAGAAAGGAGTGTGAGGGAAGGTGGAGAAAGGAGTGTGAGGAAAAGTTGAGAAAGGAGGTGAGGGAAGGTGGAGAAAAGGAGTTTGAGGAAAAGTTGAGAAAGGAGTGAGAGAGAAGGTGGAGAAAAGGAGTGAGGAAAAGTTGAGAAAGGAGTGTGAGGGAAGGTGGAGAAAGGAGGAGGAAAAGTTGAGAAAAGGAGGAGGAAGGTGGAGAAAAGGAGTTTGAGGAAAAGTTGAGAAAGGAGGTGAGGGAAGGTGGAGAAAAGGAGTGAGGAAAAGTTGAGAAAGGAGTGTGAGGGAAGGTGGAGAAAAGGAGTTTGAGGAAAAGTTGAGAAAGGAGTGAGGGAAGGTGGAGAAAAGGAGTGTGAGGAAAAGTTGAGAAAGGAGTGTGGGGAAGGTGGAGAAAAGGAGTGAGGAAAAGTTGAGAAAGGAGGAGGGAAGGTGGAGAAAAGGAGTGTGAGGAAAAGTTGAGAAAGGAGGTGGAGGGAAGGTGGAGAAAAGGAGTTTGAGGAAAAGTTGAGAAAGGAGTGAGAGAGAAGGTGGAGAAAAGGAGTTTGAGGAAAAGTTGAGAAAGGAGTGGAGGGAAGGTGGAGAAAAGGAGGTGAGAGAGAAGGTGGAGAAAAGGAGGAGAGAAGGTGGAGAAAAGGAGTGTGAGGAAAAGTTGAGAAAGGAGTGTGAGGGAAGGTGGAGAAAAGGAGTTTGAGGAAAAGTTGAGAAAGGAGGAGAGAAGGTGGAGAAAAGGAGGAGGAAAAGTTGAGAAAGGAGTGAGGGAAGGTGGAGAAAAGGAGTGAGAGGAAAAGTTGAGAAAGGAGTGTGAGGGAAGGTGGAGAAAAGGAGTTTGAGGAAAAGTTGAGAAAGGAGTGTGAGGGAAGGTGGAGAAAAGGAGGAGGAAAAGTTGAGAAAGGAGTGAGGGAAGGTGGAGAAAAGGAGTTTGAGGAAAAGTTGAGAAAAGGAGTTGAGGAAAAGTTGAGAAAGGAGGTGGAGAAAAGGAGTGAGGAAAAGTTGAGAAAGGAGGAGAGAAAAGGAGGAGGAGAGAAGGTGAGAAAGGAGGAGGAGGAAAAGTTGAGAAAAGGAGGAGAGGAAGGTGGAGAAAAGGAGTTTGAGGAAAAGTTGAGAAAGGAGTGGAGGGAAGGTGGAGAAAAGGAGTATGAGGAAAAGTTGAGAAAGGAGTGAGGGAAGGTGGAGAAAAGGAGTTTGAGGAAAAGTTGAGAAAGGAGTGGAGGGAAGGTGAGAAAGGAGGAGGAAAAGGAGGTGAGAGAGAAGGTGGAGAAAAGGAGGAGGAGAGAAGGTGGAGAAAAGGAGTGGAGGAAAAGTTGAGAAAGGAGGTGAGGGAAGGTGGAGAAAAGGAGGAGGAAAAGTTGAGAAAAGGATTGAGAGAGAAAAGGAGTGGAGGGAAGGTGGAGAAAAGGAGTTTGAGGAAAAGTTGAGAAAGGAGTGAGGAGGGAAGGTGAGAAAAGGAGGAGAGAGAAGGTGGAGAAAAGGAGTGAGAGAGAAGGTGGAGAAAAGGAGAGAGAAGGTGAGAAAAGGAGGAGGAAAAGTTAAGAAAGGAGTGTGAGAGAAGGTGAGAAAGGAGTGGAGGAAAAGTTGAGAGAGGAGTGTGAGGAAGGTGGAGAAAAGGAGTGAGAGAAAAGGAGGAGGAGAGAAAAGGAGTGTGAGGAAAAGGAGAAAAGGAGTGTGAGAGAAGGTGGAGAAAATGAGTGTGAGGGAAGGTGGAGAAAAGGAGTGAGAGAAAGTGGAGAAAAGGAGTGTGAGGGAAGGTGGAGAAAAGGAGGTGAGGAAAAGTTGAGAAAGGAGTGAGGGAAGGTGGAGAAAAGGAGTGTGAGGAAAAGTTGAGAGAGGAGTGTGAGGAAGGTGGAGAAAAGGAGTTTGAGGAAAAGTTGAGAAAGGAGTGGAGGGAAGGTGGAGAAAAGGAGTTTGAGGAAAAGTTGAGAAAGGAGGAGGGAAGGTGGAGAAAAGGAGGAGAGAGAAGGTGGAGAAAAGGAGGAGAGAGAGAAGGTGGAGAAAAGGAGTGAGAGAGAAGGTGGAGAAAAGGAGTGAGAGAGAAGGTGGAGAAAAGGAGTGTGAGGGAAGGTAGAGAAAAGGAGTGAGGAAAAGTTAAGAAAGGAGTGTGAGAGAAGGTGAGAAAGGAGGAGGAAAAGTTGAGAAAGGAGTGTGGAGGAAAAGGAGTGAGGAAAAGTTGAGAAAGGAGTGTGAGGGAAGGTGGAGAAAAGGAGTTTGAGGAAAAGTTGAGAAAGGAGTGTGAGGGAAGGTGGAGAAAAGGAGTGAGAGAGAAGGTGGAGAAAAGGAGTGTGAGGGAAGGTGGAGAAAAGGAGTGTGAGGAAAAGTTGAGAAAGGAGGTGAGGGAAGGTGGAGAAAAGGAGTTTGAGGAAAAGTTGAGAAAGGAGTGAGAGAAGGTGGAGAAAAGGAGTGAGGAAAAGTTGAGAAAGGAGTGTGAGGGAAGGTGGAGAAAAGGAGGAGGAAAAGTTGAGAAAGGAGTGTGAGGGAAGGTGAGAAAGGAGTTTGAGGAAAAGTTGAGAAAGGAGTGTGAGGGAAGGTGGAGAAAAGGAGTTTGAGGAAAAGTTGAGAAAGGAGGTGAGGGAAGGTAGAGAAAAGGAGTGGAGGGAAGGTGAGAAAAGGAGGAGAGAGAAGGTGGAGAAAAGGAGGAGAGAGAAGGTGGAGAAAAGGAGGAGAGAAGGTGGAGAAAAGGAGTGAGAGAGAAGGTGGAGAAAATGAGTGTGAGGGAAGGTGAGAAAAGGAGTGTGAGGGAAGGTAGAGAAAAGGAGTGGAGGAAAAGTTAAGAAAGGAGTGTGAGAGAAGGTGGAGAAAGGAGGAGGGAAGGTGGAGAAAAGGAGTGAGAGAAAGTGGAGAAAAGGAGTGTGAGGGAAGGTGGAGAAAAGGAGTGAGAGAGAAAGTGGAGAAAAGGAGTGTGAGGAAGGTGGAGAAAAGGAGTGTGAGGAAAAGTTGAGAAAGGAGGTGAGGGAAGGTGGAGAAAGGAGTGTGAGGAAAAGTTGAGAGGAGTGTGAGGGAAGGTGAGAAAAGGAGTGAGGAAAAGTTGAGAAAGGAGTGTGAGGGAAGGTGGAGAAAAGGAGTTTGAGGAAAAGTTGAGAAAGGAGGTGAGGGAAGGTGGAGAAAAGGAGGAGAGAGAAGGTGGAGAAAGGAGTGAGAGAGAAGGTGGAGAAAAGGAGTGAGAGAGAAGGTGGAGAAAGGAGGAGAGAAGGTGGAGAAAAGGAGTGTGAGGGAAGGTAGAGAAAAGGAGTGTGAGGAAAAGTTAAGAAAGGAGTGTGAGAGAAGGTGGAGAAAATGAGTGTGAGGGAAGGTGGAGAAAAGGATTGAGAGAGAAAGTGGAGAAAAGGAGTGTGAGGAAAAGTTGAGAAAGGAGTGTGAGGGAAGGTGGAGAAAAGGAGTTTGAGGAAAAGTTGAGAAAGGAGTGTGAGGGAAGGTGGAGAAAAGGAGTGAGAGAGAAGGTGGAGAAAAGGAGTGTGAGGGAAGGTGGAGAAAAGGAGTGTGAGGAAAAGTTGAGAAAGGAGTGTGAGGGAAGGTGGAGAAAAGGAGTTTGAGGAAAAGTTGAGAAAGGAGTGAGAGAGAAGGTGGAGAAAAGGAGTGAGGAAAAGTTGAGAAAGGAGTGTGAGGGAAGGTGGAGAAAAGGAGTATGAGGAAAAGTTGAGAAAGGAGTGTGAGGGAAGGTGGAGAAAAGGAGTTTGAGGAAAAGTTGAGAAAGGAGTGTGAGGGAAGGTGGAGAAAAGGAGTGTGAGGAAAAGTTGAGAAAGGAGTGTGAGGGAAGGTGGAGAAAAGGAGTTTGAGGAAAAGTTGAGAAAGGAGTGAGGGAAGGTGGAGAAAAGGAGTGAGGAAAAGTTGAGAAAGGAGTGTGGGGAAGGTGAGAAAAGGAGTGTGAGGAAAAGTTGAGAAAGGAGTGTGGGGAAGGTGGAGAAAAGGAGGAGGAAAAGTTGAGAAAGGAGTGTGAGGGAAGGTGGAGAAAAGGAGTTTGAGGAAAAGTTGAGAAAGGAGTGAGAGAGAAGGTGGAGAAAAGGAGGAGGAAAAGTTGAGAAAGGAGTGGAGGGAAGGTGGAGAAAAGGAGTATGAGGAAAAGTTGAGAAAGGAGGTGAGGGAAGGTGGAGAAAGGAGTTTGAGGAAAAGTTGAGAAAGGAGTGTGAGGGAAGGTGAGAAAAGGAGGAGAGAGAAGGTGGAGAAAAGGAGGAGAGAGAAGGTGGAGAAAAGGAGTGGAGGAAAAGTTGAGAAAGGAGGAGGGAAGGTGGAGAAAAGGAGTTTGAGGAAAAGTTGAGAAAGGAGTGTGAGGGAAGGTGGAGAAAAGGAGTTTGAGGAAAAGTTGAGAAAGGAGTGTGAGGGAAGGTGGAGAAAAGGAGTGAGAGAAGGTGGAGAAAGGAGTGAGAGAGAAGGTGGAGAAAGGAGGAGAGAAGGTGGAGAAAAGGAGTGTGAGGGAAGGTAGAGAAAAGGAGTGTGAGGAAAAGTTAAGAAAGGAGTGTGAGAGAAGGTGGAGAAAATGAGTGTGAGGGAAGGTGGAGAAAAGGATTGAGAGAGAAAGTGGAGAAAAGGAGTGTGAGGAAAAGTTGAGAAAGGAGTGTGGGGGAAGGTGGAGAAAAGGAGTATGAGGAAAAGTTGAGAAAGGAGTGTGAGGGAAGGTGGAGAAAAGGAGTGTGAGGAAAAGTTGAGAAAGGAGTGTGAGGGAAGGTGGAGAAAAGGAGTTTGAGGAAAAGTTGAGAAAGGAGTGAGAGAGAAGGTGGAGAAAAGGAGTGAGGAAAAGTTGAGAAAGGAGTGTGAGGGAAGGTGGAGAAAAGGAGTATGAGGAAAAGTTGAGAAAGGAGTGTGAGGGAAGGTGGAGAAAAGGAGTTTGAGGAAAAGTTGAGAAAGGAGTGTGAGGGAAGGTGGAGAAAAGGAGTGTGAGGAAAAGTTGAGAAAGGAGTGTGAGGGAAGGTGGAGAAAAGGAGTTTGAGGAAAAGTTGAGAAAGGAGTGTGAGGGAAGGTGGAGAAAAGGAGTGTGAGGAAAAGTTGAGAAAGGAGTGTGGGGGAAGGTGGAGAAAAGGAGTGTGAGGAAAAGTTGAGAAAGGAGTGTGAGGGAAGGTGGAGAAAAGGAGTGTGAGGAAAAGTTGAGAAAGGAGTGTGAGGGAAGGTGGAGAAAAGGAGTTTGAGGAAAAGTTGAGAAAGGAGTGAGAGAGAAGGTGGAGAAAAGGAGTTTGAGGAAAAGTTGAGAAAGGAGTGTGAGGGAAGGTGGAGAAAAGGAGTGAGAGAGAAGGTGGAGAAAAGGAGTGAGAGAGAAGGTGGAGAAAAGGAGTGTGAGGAAAAGTTGAGAAAGGAGTGTGAGGGAAGGTGGAGAAAAGGAGTTTGAGGAAAAGTTGAGAAAGGAGTGAGAGAGAAGGTGGAGAAAAGGAGTGAGGAAAAGTTGAGAAAGGAGTGTGAGGGAAGGTGGAGAAAAGGAGTATGAGGAAAAGTTGAGAAAGGAGTGTGAGGGAAGGTGGAGAAAAGGAGTTTGAGGAAAAGTTGAGAAAGGAGTGTGAGGGAAGGTGGAGAAAAGGAGTGAGAGAGAAGGTGGAGAAAAGGAGTGAGAGAGAAGGTGGAGAAAAGGAGTGTGAGGAAAAGTTGAGAAAGGAGTGTGAGGGAAGGTGGAGAAAAGGAGTTTGAGGAAAAGTTGAGAAAGGAGTGTGAGGGAAGGTGGAGAAAAGGAGTTTGAGGAAAAGTTGAGAAAGGAGTGTGAGGGAAGGTGGAGAAAAGGAGTGAGAGAGAAGGTGGAGAAAAGGAGTGAGAGAGAAGGTGGAGAAAAGGAGTGAGAGAGAAGGTGGAGAAAAGGAGTGAGAGAGAAGGTGGAGAAAAGGAGTGTGAGGGAAGGTAGAGAAAAGGAGTGTGAGGAAAAGATAAGAAAGAAGTGTGAGAGAAGGTGGAGAAAATGAGTGAGGGAAGGTGGAGAAAAGGATTGAGAGAGAAAGTGGAGAAAAGGAGTGTGAGGAAAAGTTGAGAAAGGAGTGTGAGAGAAGGTGGAGAAAATGAGTGTGAGGGAAGGTGGAGAAAAGGAGTGAGAGAGAAAGTGGAGAAAAGGAGTGTGAGGAAAGGTGGAGAAAAGGAGTGTGAGGAAAAGTTGAGAAAGGAGTGTGAGGGAAGGTGGAGAAAAGGAGTGTGAGGAAAAGTTGAGAGAGGAGGTGAGGGAAGGTGGAGAAAAGGAGTGAGGAAAAGTTGAGAAAGGAGTGAGGGAAGGTGGAGAAAAGGAGGTGAGGAAAAGTTGAGAAAGGAGTGAGGAAGGTGGAGAAAAGGAGGTGAGGAAAAGTTGAGAAACGAGTGTGAGGGAAGGTGGAGAAAAGGAGTTTGAGGAAAAGTTGAGAAAGGAGTGAGGGAAGGTGGAGAAAAGGAGGAGAGAGAAGGTGGAGAAAAGGAGTGAGAGAGAAGGTGGAGAAAAGGAGTGGAGGAAAAGTTGAGAAAGGAGTGTGGGGGAAGGTGGAGAAAGGGAGTGTGAGGAAAAGTTGAGAAAGGAGTGTGAGGGAAGGTGGAGAAAAGGAGTGTGAGGAAAAGTTGAGAAAGGAGTGTGAGGGAAGGTGGAGAAAAGGAGTTTGAGGAAAAGTTGAGAAAGGAGTGAGAGAGAAGGTGGAGAAAAGGAGTGAGGAAAAGTTGAGAAAGGAGTGAGGGAAGGTGGAGAAAAGGAGTATGAGGAAAAGTTGAGAAACGAGTGTGAGGGAAGGTGGAGAAAAGGAGTTTGAGGAAAAGTTGAGAAAGGAGTGTGAGGGAAGGTGGAGAAAAGGAGTGTGAGGAAAAGTTGAGAAAGGAGTGTGAGGGAAGGTGGAGAAAAGGAGTTTGAGGAAAAGTTGAGAAAGGAGTGTGAGGAAAAGTTGAGAAAGGAGTGTGAGGGAAGGTGGAGAAAAGGAGTTTGAGGAAAAGTTGAGAAAGGAGTGTGAGGGAAGGTGGAGAAAAGGAGTGTGAGGAAAAGTTGAGAAAGGAGTGTGAGGGAAGGTGGAGAAAAGGAGTGTGAGGAAAAGTTGAGAAAGGAGTGTGAGGGAAGGTGGAGAAAAGGAGTGTGAGGAAAAGTTGAGAAAGGAGTGAGGGAAGGTGGAGAAAAGGAGGTGAGGAAAAGTTGAGAAAGGAGTGTGAGGGAAGGTGGAGAAAAGGAGTGTGAGGAAAAGTTGAGAAAGGAGTGTGAGGGAAGGTGGAGAAAAGGAGTTTGAGGAAAAGTTGAGAAAGGAATGAGAGAGAAGGTGGAGAAAAGGAGTGTGAGGAAAGGTTGAGAAAGGAGTGTGAGGGAAGGTGGAGAAAAGGAGTTTGAGGAAAGGTTGAGAGAAGAGGAGGAAGGGGAAAGAGATTAATTGATAGAAAAGGAAGCAGGCAGAGGAATCAACGAATCAAACACGGGCCAGCATTGTGCTGCAGCTGCTAAAAAAGCTGCCACACAATCCTAAACTGCATTAACGGGATAGACTCAAGATCACAAGAAGTGTTAATACTGTTCCATAAGGACTTGGTATGACCACACTTGGAATACGGCATCCAATTTTAGTCACCACAATGTAAAAAAGATGTTGCGACTCTGGGAAAGAGTGCAGAGAAGAACAAAAACAGATGATCAGAGGGCTGGAGACATACTAGTTGCAGGAATTAGGTTGCAGGAATTAGGTATGGCCAGTCTATGAACAGTTGCAGAAATTAGGTATGACCAGTCTAATGAAAAGAAGGACTAGGGGTGATATGAGAGCAGTCTTCCAATATTTGAGGGGCTGCCCCAAAGAAGAGGGAGTCAAACTACTCTCCAAAGCACCTGAGGGTAGAACAAGAAGCAATGGGTGGAAACAAATCAAGGAGAGACGCAACCTAGAACTAAAGAGGAATTTCCTGAGAGTTAGAAGAATTAATCAGACTTGCCTCCAGAAGCTGCGGGCGCCTGAACACTGGAGGTCTTTAAGAAGAGATTGGATAGCTACCTGCCTGAAATGATCTAGGGTCTCCTGCTTGAGCAGGGGGTTGGACTAGGAGACCTCAAAGGTCCCTTCCAACTTTGTTATTCTGCTATTCAGTTATTCTGATTAGCTTATATAACTGACTGTCTATGTAAAGGGGGCCAGAATGTTTTGTCCTATCCAGGTAAAACTTTCCTTTGTACTTACCTTCGATGAGTTAAACTAGAAAAGATTGTAACTTTTGAGTTCCAGGTTCCCTCTTTGTAGGACCGAATGCTTTTGAACTGGAACGTTCCCAATAAATCCTCATGAAATGATCGTCCTGTCCTGGGTTGCTCAATAGTGCGTGTCGGGGCACGAGCCGAGACCCAGATTTGGTCAACAATTTCTCCTCGCTAGCCCCACTTCTTCCGTGCCCCATTAGCTTTGCTACTAGCCCCCTGTCTTCCTTGACCCCCATTAGATCCGCTCGGTTTCCCTGGCTGGTCCTTTGCCTTCTATGTCCCCCCCATTAGCTCTGCTCATGGCACTGAATGGCTGAGTTACAGGTGTCGGTCGGAGGCTGGCTTTCGGGTGGGAGGTCTGTGGAGGGAGGGGGCAGAGGCAGAGCCCCCCACCTGTAACAATATTGGGGGCACAGCGTCACAGGACTCCAAACAGTTGATGCAAACAATATAAATACGCAAGGGATGCAGCCAGGAAGCAGATACAACCAGCCAGAAGACAAGACAGCCGGTGCGCCCTTTTGCCAACCTTCCTAAGATGCCTGCTGGGATCCTTTCGGTGTTTCTCTTCGGTCTTCTCACCTTGTCTTCAGCCTGCTACATCCAAAACTGCCCTCTAGGAGGAAAGAGGTCCCTGCCTAAAATCCGACAGGTAAAAGCCAAAGCATCCCAGCCGTTTGCGTTTATCCTTCCAGCCTTCTCCCTTAAGGAAGAATTCCATAGCCTTCTCTTCCTTCTCATTGTCCTTTTCTTGTCTGTAGGTTACCAAATATTTAATTTCCAGCAGGGTGGTAGCTCTAATAGATAATAAATTTGAAAGGGACTTCAGAGGTTTTCTAGTCCAACCCACTGCTCAAACAGGGGACCCTGTACGATTCCAGACAAATGGCTGTCCAGCCATGCACGCCTTCCTACCCACAGAAGACCTAAGTTGCATCATTTAATCCCAAAGGTGTTTTTCCAAAAAAGGGAACTTAGATTTCCTTGTTGTTGTTGTTTTCTTTGAAAACTATTTGGCTTCTCATCCAGGAAGCTTCTTCTTAAGTTCTGCAACTGGCTTTCTTGGAGCTGAAGAAGGTGCTTGGCTGAGAATAACAGAGTTGGAAGGGACAAGCAGAAGGCGCAGGATCTCGCAGGGCTGGAAGGGATCTCCAAAGTCTTTTAGTCCAGCCCCCCAGGAGACTTTAGATCATTTCAGACAAAGGGTTTTCCAAGAAGGAAAAAAAAACCTCAGAAAGTCCAATTGGACAAATCCCATAAGGTAGTTGGGGTTTTTCCCCCTAATTATACCATTATGGTTTACCATTTCTATATTCTGGGATGGTTTTTGGATTATCCAATTTAGTTTATAGCCCTGGGATTTCCCTGTGGTCTCCCATCCAAGCTTTAAATCTCTTTTGAATGGAACTCGGTTCCTGGGGATTACCTCTTGTTTTTCTGGCAACAATGTGGAAACCATGTTGTTTCCTTCTAGGATTTTTAAAAAAAAACTTTTCTCAAGCTACGTGATGGCCCTGGGATTTCCTTGTGGCCTCTCATCCAAGTCTTAACCAGGTTCAACCTTGTCAGCTTTTAGAGACCAGGTTAACTCTGTTTGTGGGGGGGGGGAGCATCTGGATTAGCAATGGTAAACTAACACCCCAGGTTAACTAGCATGATCCAATCAGCAGGCTAAACTTACAGCTGTTTCCAGGCAGAAAGTTTCATAAAACTTTTCCTAAAATTGGTCAGTCAGAAAAGTTATTGCCAGACTTCTCTTGACTTTCTGCTATAAATGTAGGTGAGGCCGGTCTATCAGGGCAACCTGGTCTACCCAAATGTGGGACGGACCATGCTGTTTCTGCTTTCGCCTTTCGGTCCCAGGAGCCTTTACCGACAAAGAAATGAAGGGAGACTAGTATAGATCCATTTCAAGCTATTTAGCTGTTCTCAGCTAGCCATATCTGAATCTGCGCTACTTACATATTAGATAGATGTATTAACCTCTAAGCCACGGGCTCTCCTCACTTTGTCAGCTATACCAGGCGAGAGATTAAATGTTTTTTTTTCCCCCTCGGTGACGCCTCCAGATGTTAATCATCGTCTTTTCATTTCTCTTTTAGTGTATGTCTTGCGGCCCTAACAACGCAGGGGTCTGCTTCGGGCCCCACATTTGTTGTGTAAGAGATCAGGGCTGCCGTCAGAACACTGAATGGAGTACGAATTGCCCGGACGAGAACTTGGATCCTACACCCTGTGAGGGTAGTAAAGTCCACTGTGATGACAATGGTCGATGCGGATACACTGGCGTTTGCTGCACTATTGGTATTTATAGGTGGGGGGAGCCAGAGGTGGGGAAGAGAAAATGAAGAGAAAAAGAAATATCGGACAGGTGGTAGAAAATTGAATCACATTCATCCTCAGCTAAATGTTACGTTGAGCAGTGCTGAAGCCCTAAAGCGTTCCGTCCTCTAACCAGATGCCTTCCAGATGTGTTGGACTTCAACTCCCAGAATTCCTGATAGCCCTGGGAGTTAAAGTTTGAAACGCCTGAAACGATTTCAGCGAATTAAAAACCACCCTCTTCTATAAAGGTAGTCCTCGTTTATCAACGGCCTCAGATCGTGACGGTTCACTAGAGAGGAGTTGATTAAAAAATCATTTCCCAAGCAACGCAGGCGTTTAGCACAACGAAAATCTTCAGAGCGACTCTGATTAAGATCTAGTCAGTTTCAGGCAGCAGCTGCCAGCTGATGGAAGGCTTCTAATCAACTAAGGTGAAAGAAGTGAGCCTGTTGACTGGTAGTTAGAATTTTTTAAGGATGCCCTGTGCTGGGAAGAGAGTTGCTCAGAAAAAACTGAGCTTGTTTAAGCAACTTTCTGCCGTGAAGGGGAGGAAAACAAGGAAAAAGAAACGGTCGGTACCAGAGAAATTTATCTAAAGGAGGTGGCAATAACCAGTGATCTTTGTAGCCTCTCCCTCTTTCTCTCTCTCCCTCTCTCTGTATGCATTAAATACATTTTGCTTAATCATTGTGTTGTTGTAACCAATGACAGTCACTAAATGAGGACTACCTGTATCGGCATTTTTTTCTACTGCATGATCAGGTTTCTCAGCTCCCCATAATCTTATAAAAGTCCAATAAACAAACTTCCTGTAATAGAAATGGGAGGTGTTTTGATTTGCTCATTGGGCAGGAATTAAAAGCAGTATTACCTATTTCATTGTTTCACAACTTTCATCACTTTAAGACGTGTGTACTTCAACTCCCAGAATTTGTGGCCTGGGGAATTCTGGGAATTGAAGTCCTCACCTCTTAAAGCGGTCAAGGCTGAGGAACGCTGACCTATTCCCAAACCTTTAATTTGCAGAAATCCAGAGGGGAATATTTTCCAATCAATCAGAATAGAGCTGGAAGGGACCTTGGAGGTCTTCTAGTCCAACCCCCCCTGCTCAAGCAGGAGAACCTGTACCATTCCAGACAAATGGTTGTCCAATCTCTTCTTAAAAAAGTCCAGTGATGGAGCACCCGCGATTTCTAGTGGCAAGCCGTTCCACTGGGTAATTGTCCTCACCGTTAAGAAATTTCTCCTTAATTCCGGGTTGCTTCTCTCCTTGATTTGTTTCCATCCATTGTTTCTTTTCCTGCCCTCTTTGAACCTTTGAAAATAGGTTGACCCCCCTCCTCTTTGACTCAATGGGTTGGGGACCATCCCACCCAGAGTGAGTTGCTGCTAAACGATTCAAACAAGAGCTAGGAAAACTTTAGCCGCCTTCCCTACCTGTCTGGGACTGACTCAACAGTTCCTTCTCCTTCACATCCTTTTACAGTGACTTGCTTCGCTTCAACTGAATGCTGAAATTAGAACGGCGAGAAAGGATGGACGTCTCTGGAAAAGAATTTGACCGTGCTGGACGGCTCAGCCGGAGATCTCCTTCTCCAACTGATGCACCTGGCGAATGCGGAAAACCATAATTTTATTAAGGTGTTGGAGAGCCGGCCTTTCGTGGGCGTCATGGGTTTAGAACCCAAAGCAGCCCTGAGTGACCCACGCCCTATGCACGGTCACCCACGCACTCGTGACGTCTCGCCTGGATTACTGCAATGCTCTCTACATGGGGCTCCCCTTGAAGGGCATCCGGAGGCTGCAGTTAGTCCAGAATGCGGCTGCGCGGGTGATAGATGGAGCCCCTCGTGGCTCCCGCATGACACCCATCCTGCGCAGACTGCACTGGCTACCTGTGGCCTTCCGGGTGCGCTTCAAGGTTTTGGTGACCACCTTTAAAGCGCTCCATGGCATTGGGCCGGGTTATTTACGGGACCGCCTACTGCTACCGAATACCTCTCACCGACCCGTGCGCTCTCATAGAGAGGGTCTCCTCAGGGTGCCGTCAGCGAGGCAATGTCGCCTGGCGACGCCCAGGGGAAGGGCCTTCTGTGGGGCTCCCACCCTCTGGAACGAACTACCCCGGACTTCGTCAGCTTTCGGACCTTCGGACCTTCCGCCGCGGGCTTAAAACATACCTATTTAATTGTGCAGGACTGGGCTAGATTTTAAATTTATGGGTTTTAATTGGGTTTTTGTTTTATATTTTAATAACGGGCTTATAGAATAAGTTTTTTAATTGTTTTTATATTGTATTTATGTGTTTATGTGTTTTTTAAGTGCCTGTAAACCGCCCTGAGTCCTTCGGGAGATAGGGCGGTATATAAATATGATTAATAAAATAAATAAAATAAAATAAAGAATAAAATGAAGTCGAAATTAATAGAAGTCTTCTTCTTGCATCATGTGACAAATTTGTTTCAGCGTTGTTAATGAAGAGAAGCCTCTTGCAATGTGAAGCATTATCACAGAAGTCCACAGAAGTCCTAACCAGTGGTGAAATCCAAAAATTTCCCCTGCCGGTTCTGTGGGTGTGGCTTGGAGGGTCATGTGATCGGGAAGAGTGAGAGAGCAGAGAAGAGATTATAAATTTCTGGCCAAGCAGTTGAATAAACGAGACATTCTATTTCAATGGCTGATTCCAGAAGGGATGTTCGATGGCTGATTCCAGAAGGGAGGAAAGGACAATTAACATAGATACGCTCAAAAAGCTCAGGACTTTTTTGAACAACTGGTGGGGGTCAGAAGACCAAAGTAGCAAAGAAGATTTAGATCTAAACCCCCAAAGAAGACAAGACCAACTAAAAAATAAACACAAAGAACAAGAAGTAATAGATTGTAATCAACAACAAACAGAAAGGGATATAAGAGCAATTAGAAGACAAAAAGCGAAAGATAATTAGGGCTATGGAAAAGGAGGTGAAACTCTTATCTATCAACGTAAATGGACTAAATTCAACGACAAAAAGGAAAAGGATTTTTGCAAATTTAATAAAACAAAATGTAGATATTATATGTTTACAGGAAACACATATTCTAAAAACTGATGAAAAATATTTAAATTGCCCTAAATTAGGGATGCTGTTTATGGCTTCTGCAGATCAGGAGAAAAAGAAAGGAATAGTGGTCTACATTAAGGAAGAGATAGAAGCAAACTTAATATTTGAAGACCCCAAAGGAAGAATTTTGGCAATAGAAATACAGATAATTTTTTTAAAAATCTTACTAGTGGCAATTTATGCCCCCAACAACAATCAAAGTGAATTTTACAAAGCTCTATATGGCAAAATTATTGAATTAGAAAAGGAAAATATTTGTATTATAGGCTATTTCAATGCGATAACAGACTATCAAAAATACTACAATGGGGGGAATAAGAAAGTGAAAAAGAGAACTGCCATAAATATTTGTAGAAATGACTAAAGAATTAAATTTAATAGATATATGGAGAATACTAAACTCAGAAAAAAGACAATTTACCTTTTATTCGAACCCCCATAAATCTTGGTCATGCATTGATATGGCATGGAGGAGTGGAGAGCTAGTAGAAGAAGTGACAGAAGTAAAAATCCTACTGAATTCATGGGCAGACCACAACCCGTGGTCAAAATAATTAGAATTAGCTGAAAGGGTAAAAAAAAAACCAAGAAGAATATGGACACTAAATACCCAATTAATGAAAGACGAGGAATTTACTAAGAAAATCAAGGAAGAACTAATTTTTTATTTTAAAGAAAATAATAATCAATATACATCGACCCAAAACCTATGGGATACTATGAAAGCTGTGATACGGGGAGTTATAATATCCTTTGCTGCAAAAAAGAACAAAGAAAAATATGCCCAACAAAATAATCTACTTCAAACAATCAAAAAATTAGAGACTAATCTACAGAATAACCCATTAAACTCCCAACTACAAGAACAACTGATTCTCTATAAACACAAACTCAATTTAGTTGAGCAGGAAGAACTGGTCAGAAACTTGAAAGCAACCAAACAAATACACTTTGAACAAGCAAATAAACCAGGAAGATGGCTCTCTTATAAACTCAAAAAAGAGAGAGAGAAAAGAACCATCTATCAATTACAAGATGAAAATGGAGAAAACCAACATACAACAGAAAAGAAAAAAAAGTTTCCACATAAATATTTTGAAGATCTCTATAAGAAAGAAAAAATAGATGAGGATCAGATTAGAGACTATCTAAGGGAAAAAAGAACTCAAGAAATAAAAGACGAATTGAAAGAAATGCTGACTAAGGATATAACTATGATGGAACTAAATCAAGCAATTAGATCCCAGAAAAGTAATAAAACACCAGGCCCTGATGGTTTTCCATCAGAATTCTATACGGCAATAGAAGAACAAATAGGACCAATAATGGTTGATTTATTTAATGAGGTATTAACATCAGCTAAAATGCCGGATACGTGGAGGGAAACACTAATTTTGCTAATCCTGAAGGGGGATACGTATCCCAGACTGATACAAAACTATAGACCAATCTCTCTGTTAAATGTAGATAAAATATTCGCTACTATTATTGCCAACAGACTAAAGAAAATTTTGAATGATTATATACACTAAGACCAAAATGGATACCTTCCAGACAGACAAATTAGAAACAATTTAAGAATAATAATGGATAGTTTAGAATACTATGAAGCTCACCCAGAGAAACAGGTAGCCCTTGTTTTCTTGGATGCCCAAAAAGCATTTGACAATCTCAATTGGCAATTTATGATTCAACAAGTGTATGATATGAACTTTGGCACCAAAGTTGAGAATATTATAACAGCAATATATTCGATACAAAAAGCAAAAATTATAATCAATGGAGAAAATACACAAACTTTAAATATAGAAAAAGGAGTTTGACAAGGCTGCCCCCTATCCCCTCTGCTCTTTATACTTTCATTAGAGGTATTATTAGAACGAATTAGACAAAACCCAGAAATAAAAGGATTGAAAACCAGAAGTGAAGAATATAAACTACAAGCATTTGCAGATGATTTAGCTTTTATCATTGAAGAACCACTAGGGAGGGGACAAGCACTAATTAAGGAATTAGAAAGATATGGAACTGTAACAGGATTGAAAATTAACAGACAGAAAACGAAACTTCTACCGAAAAATTTAACAGAACCACAAATAATAGAACTGGAAAGATCACTTGGACTTCAAACAACAGGAAAAATCAAATACTTAGGGATATGGTTGACAGCGCATTGCAAAGCGATAAAGGAGAATAATTACAACAAATTATTACAAGAAACAAAAAAAGATTTAGAATTGTGGATGAAGATGCAGCTGTCACTATGAGGAAGAATAGCAGCCGTAAAGATGTCTATACTACCAAAATTCCTATATTTGTTTCAGACTATCCCAGTCAAATTAGAAAAGACCTTTTTTAATGACCTTAATAAAACAATTGGAAAATTTATTTGGCCGGGGAAAAAACCTAGAATAAAAATGAAATCTCTACAAGATATGAAGAGCAGAGGAGGATTTGGATTGCCAAATTGGGAACTATAGTTGGCAGCAATACTAGTTTGGTTAAAAGATTGGATCAATTTAAAGAATAAAAGAATATTAGCCATAGAAGGCCACGACCTACAGAGAGGATGGCATGCCTTCCTGTGGGAAACAGGCCACACGAAACAATAATATTTCCACAGACATTTGATTAGAGATTCCCTAATAGACAATTGGATTAAAGTTTAAAAGAAACACTATATAAAAATCCCAATTTGGCTATCCACAATGGAAGTGATGATTCATCCAAATAATTTAGATTTGAATAAAATGCTAAAATATAAAGATCTATTAGATATTCATGGGTTGACTGGTGGGCCTATCTTCAGTTACAAAATCGATACAAACAAAATATAAAAGAATATGGAATATATCTTAAACTACAGCAATTAGATAAAATTTTACTAGGGCCAGATAAAAAAAATATTACCCAAATTTATAAATACTTGCTAGAAATAGAATTGGAAGAAGAAGTAGTGAAAGGATGTATGATTGCATGGGGTCAAAATATTGGACATAATATAAATTTATCAGATTGGGAGAAAATATGGAACAGAAATTATAAACTAACAAAATCAGCAGCATACAAAGAAAATGCATATAAAATGTTCTACAGGTGGCACCTACCCACTTCGAGACTAGCGAAAATGTATCCCAAAATGTCTACCATATGCTGGAAATGTAAAAATTAAGAGGGAACATATTACCATATGTGGTGGTCCGGGCCCGAATCCCGTTAATATTGGTTAAAAATTAAAAAGTGGCTACAAGAAATCCCGAATGAACAATTGGATCTAGAACCCGAACCTTTTTTATTGGGGATTTTTTAAAAAAAATACGTGAAGAGTATAAAATATTTAATACTACATATATTAACTGCTGCTAGGATGGCCTTCGCTCAATGTTGGTAACAGCCATGTGTGCCCACAGAGAGACTTATTATACAAAAGATTATGAATTGCGCAGAAATGGACAAACTAATTCTGAGTCCGAAGATAAAGAGAGACATCAGTATTTTATGGTATATGGGAACGGTGGTATGGATGGATGGAAAGGAAATAGGAATATTTAGTTACTAAGCATAATCAGTAGATAAAATAAGAACAAAAATATGTATAATTTAATGTTTGTCATTATCGCACGGATTATTGTTAGATGAAAAACACCACAAATAGCTGTTAAATGTTATAAGCTTTTCTTTTTCCTTTTTTTCTATGCTTTTAATGTAAAAAAGTTCAATAAAGTATATATATATATAATTGCACAAAAAAAAAAAACTCCGAAGTCACGGGTGGAAAAGAAAACCAAGTTGGCTTGTTTCTTCTCACGGCATCTGGTACAACTGTGACTGAGCTAGCCGAGAGTAGTGCACCCGATTCTTCCGAGCCTCCTTTTGACTGCAGGGTGGCTGCTGGATTAGACCAAGGCGGGGAGGATGGGAACCCAGCAAAGGAGGAGGAGAGAAAGCAGCAGCCATCACCGGGCCGAGTGAAAGGAGCCGCCTACTCTGCATCTGGGGTGGGCGGTGCTGCTGCTGGAGGCAGGTGGAAGCGTAAAGAGGATCCGAGGGTGTTGTAAGGAAGCGCGGCTGAAAAAGGGCTTCTGGCAGCCAGACAAGCTCTCCCACTCTCCCCCTTTTCCCGTTTCTCTTGCTCGATCGTTGCAAGGAGAAGAAGAATCTAGCTCTGTTGCTGCCCATTGCAGCTAGGAATCTCAAAGCGTGTTTGAGCGGGCGACCAAGCGACCAGGTGGGCGTGGGCGGGGTCACCAGTGAAGATTGCTGCTGGTTCGGCTAACCGATGCCAATCATCCCTAACGGTTCGCTTGAACCGGTGTGAACCGGTAGGATTTCACCCCTGCTCCTAACCTTTCTGTAAAGTAGGGAAAGAAAATTCTTTTGTAGATATACAGGTAGTCCTCATCTTACAACCGGTCACTAACTGACCACACCAATTTACGACAGATCGTCCAGTACTTACGATTCTGTTCCAAAGTTCTCATGTTTTATTTGTTTTATTTATATAACACTCAATTTTCATCAAACAGTGTGTATTCTGGGTACAATTATGTTGAAATGGTTATATTTACATATCTTCATTATATTTCGTCATCACCATATTAATAATAAAATAACATTATAATATGATAACCTTCATACTTAACATTTAACATCATCTTTAACGACTCTCCTCTAAACCATTACCTCCCTAAGTGACCATTCAAATTTACGACAGATCGTCCAGTACTTACAACTCTGTTCCAAAGTTCTGACATGACCACATTTAGGGTGTTTGGCAACTGAACCATATTCCTGTAGTCATGTGACCACAGTTTATAAGATCAGGACTTTGTTAATCATATTTGGATGTGTCAACGCTTCTATTGACACATTGGTATTTCCATATAATGTTTTTCTTTCATTGTTATTGTATTATTATTGTATTGTTATTATACAATGTTGTACCTTGATGAACGTATCTTTTCTTTTATGTACACTGAGAGCATATGCACCAAGACAAATTCCTTGGGTGTCCAATCACACTTGGCCAATAAAAATTCTATTCTATTCTAAATTCTATTCTATTCTATTCTCTCCTATATTGTTAACAAGTCATTTCTTACGCAATGTCTCTGAAAATATCCATGTATCCTAGTTTTGCCATACCATAAGGAAGCGTGCCAACCTAGTTGCAAATCATGCCCATCCAAAGTCAACAGCCTTGTATTTCTCAGTAAAATCCATTCTTTAACTCAGGTTAACATCGCTGCTTGATGATAAAGTTCCCAGTTTGGTAGACCAAATCCTCCTCTAGTCTTAGAGTCTTGAAGCAGTTTAATATTAATTCTTGCTTTTTTCCCCCCTTGCCATATATATTTCCACATCATTTTATTCAAAGTCTCAAAATATTTCTTCTCCAATTTTATCGGAATTGTTTGAAAGAAAAACAAAATTCTTGGCAGTACATTCATTTTAATTAACGCTATTCTTCCCATTGACGATAATTGCAGATTTTTCCCTTTTTCCAAATCTGTTTCAATTTAGTTCCTCAGTTTATAGTAGTTATCTTCCTTCAATATAATACTTCTTGAAGGTAATTGAATGCCCAGATGTCTCACATTCTTCACTATTTGAATATCTAAATTCTGCATTAGTTGCTTCTTTTGTTTCTCTCTCATATTTTTGACTATAATTTTGGTTTTATCTTTGTTTATTTTCAACCCAGCTACTTCTCCATATTCCTCTATTTGTTGCATTAACTTTAAGCCCGTTTCCACTGGTTCTTCCATAATGACTACTAAATCATCCGCAAGTGCTGATAATTTATATTCTTCTCTTTTAATTTTCATCCCTTTTATTTCTTTATCTTGTCTTATTTTTCTATTTAAAACTTCTAACGTCAAAATAAATAACAATGGAGATAACGAACATCCTCGTCTAGTTCCTTTTCTGATATCTACCCTTTCTGTCATTTCACCATTTATTATTACCTTTGCCGATTGAGCTTGATATGTAGTCTTAACCATGTTTACAAATCTATCCCCAAAATCCATCTTTTGTAATAGTGTGGTCATAAATTGCCAGTTCACATTATCAAATGCCTTCTGCACATCTAAAAATAACACCACCATTTGTTTTTTCCGAATGAGCTTCATCATGTTCCAATGTTTCCAGGGCTGTGAGAGTGAACACGTGCCCAAAGGGATACGCGGAGCCATGTCACCTGGCACAGGCGGTATCGCCTGTTCCTCTTCCGGGTTTCTGCCGTGCATGTGTACATGACGATCTGCTGGCCTTTGCGCGAGAGCTGTTCTTCCGTTTTCCGGTGTGAGCATGCGTGCCAGCCAGCTGATCGACACATGTGCATGTGTGGCAGTAACCGGAAGACTTGGTTGCCGGTGTGCATGTGTGCGCCACAACTCAGAAGTACCTTATCCGGTGCGCACAGGCTGCTCCTCTTCCTGGTCCTTCATTCATTCCTCATTCCTCATTCCTCATTCCTGCTCCTTCCTTCATTCCCTGATGAAGCGCTCCTTTTTTTGGAGCTTGGTGTTGCCCGCACGCTCCCTTTTGGGCATTCTGTGCCGAAAAGGTTCGCCATCTCCTGCTTGAGCAGGGGGTTGGACTAGGAGACCTCCGAGGTCCCTTCCAACTCTGTTATTCTGCTATTCAGTTGTTCTGTTTTGTTTTTTAATTTGCATTTATATCCCGCCCTTCTCCGAAGACTCAGGGCGGCTGACACTGTGTTAAGCAATAGTCTTCATCCATTTATATATTATATACACAGTCAACTTATTGCCCGCAACAATCTGGTTCCTCATTTTACCTACCTTATAAAGGATGGAAGGCTGTTTAGCTTATATAACTGACTGTCTATGTAAACGGGGCCCAGAATGTTTTGTCCTAACCAGGTAAACTTTACTTTATACCTTTGATGAGTTTTAACCTGGGTTAGGTTTTTTTTGTATCTGGTTGGCATAGAGGGTAGTAACCTTTGTACTTACCTTCGATGAGTTAGGCTACAAAAGATTGTAACTTTTGAGTTCCAGGTTCCCTCTTTGTAGGACCGAATGCTTTTGAACTGGAACGTGCCCAATAAATCCTCATGAAATGATCGTCCTGTCCTGGGTTGCTTAATAGTGCATGCCGGGGCACGAGCCGAGACCCAGATTTGGTCAACAATTTCTTCTCACTAGCCCCACTTCTTCCCTGCCCCATTAGCTTTGCTACTAGCCCCCTGTCTTCCTTGACCCCCATTAGATCCGCTCGGTTTCCCTGGCTGGTCCTTTGCCTTCTATGTCCCCCCCCATTAGCTCTGCTCATGGCACTGAATGGCTGAGTTACAGGTGTCGGTCGGAGGCCGGCTTTCGGGTGGGAGGTCTGTGGAGGGAGGGGGCAGAGGCAGAGCCCCCCACCTGTAACAATGTTGGGGGCACAGGGGCACAGGGCTCCGACCAGTTGATGCAAACAATATAAATACGCAAGGGATGCAGCCAGGAAGCAGATACAACCAGCCAGAAGACAAGACAGCCGGTGTGCCCTTTTGCCAACCTTCCTAAGATGCCTGCTGGGATCCTTTCGGTGTTTCTCTTCGGTCTTCTCACCTTGTCTTCAGCCTGCTACATCCAAAACTGCCCTCGAGGAGGAAAGAGGTCCCTGCCTAAAATCCGACAGGTAAGCCAAAGCATCCCAGCCATTTGCGTTTATCCTTCCAGCCTTCTCCCTTAAGGAAGAATTCCATAGCCTTCTCTTCCTTCTCATTGTCCTTTTCTTGTCTGTAGGTTACCAAATATTTAATTTCCAGCAGGGTGGTAGTTCTAATAGATAATAGATTTGAAAGGGACTTCAGAGGTTTTCTAGTCCAACCCACTGCTCAAACAGGGGACCTTGTACGATTCCAGACAAATGGCTATCCAGCCATTCACGCCTTCCTACCCATAGAAGACCTAAATTGTATCATTTAATCCCAAAGGTGTTTTTCCAAAAAAGGGAACTTAGATTTCCTTGTTGTTGTTGTTTTCTTTGAAAACTATTTGGCTTCTCATCCAGGAAGCTTCTTCTTAAGTTCTGCAACTGGCTTTCTTGGAGCTGAAGAAGGTGCTTGGCTGAGAATAACAGAGTTGGAAGGGACAAGCAGAAGGCGCAGGATCTCGCAGGGCTGGAAGGGATCTCCAAAGTCTTTTAGTCCAGCCCCCCAGGAGACCTTAGATCATTTCAGGCAAAGGGTTTTCCAAGAAGGGAAGGGTTTTCAAGAAGGAAAAAAAAACCTCAGAAAGTCCAATTGGACAAATCCATAAGGTAGTTGGGGTTTTCCCCCCTAATTATACCATTATGGTTTACCATTTCTATATTCTGGGATGGTTTTTGGATTATCCAATTTAGTTTATAGCCCTGGGATTTCCCTGTGGTCTCCCATCCAAGCTTTAAATCTCTTTTGAATGGAACTCGGTTCCTGGGGATTACCTCTTGTTTTTCTGGCAACAATGTGGAAACCATGTTGTTTCCTTCTAGGATTTTTTAAAAAAAACTTTTCTCAAGCTACGTGATGGCCCTGGGATTTCCTTGTGGCCTCTCATCCAAGTCTTAACCAGGTTCAACCTTGTCAGCTTTTAGAGACCAGGTTAACTCTGTTTGTGGGGGGGGGGGTGAGCATCTGGATTAGCAATGGTAAACTAACACCCCAGGTTAACTAGCATGATCCAATCAGCAGGCTAAACTTACAGCTGTTTCCAGGCAGAAAGTTTAATAAAACTTTTCCTAAAATTGGTCAGTCAGAAAAGTTATTGCCAGACTTCTCTTGATTTTCTGCTATAAATGTAGGTGAGGCCGGTCTATCAGGGCAACTGGTCTACCCAAATGTGGGACGGACCATGCTGTTTCTGCTTTCGCCTTTCGGTCCCAGGAGCCTTTACTGGCAGTCGCTTTCGCGACAAACTATTTTTGTATTGAATTTCTATTTACCGACAAAGAAATAAAGGGAGACTAGTATAGATCCATTTCAAGCTATTTAGCTGTTCTCAGCTAGCCATATCTGAACCCGCGCTACTTACATATTAGATAGATGTATTAACCTCTAAGCCACGGGGGGATTATTTTGGATTATGATTGTTAGTTTTGATACCCTGCATTTTGTTCTGGGAAGTCGGGGTGGGGGTGGGGGTAAGGGGAGGGAATTGGGGGTTGAGGGTAGAGGATGGAGTGATGGTTAATGTACAGGGATTATTGAAGATGTATAAATATAATTAATGTAGGGTCGGGTCTGCCCTGTTACCATTTTAGAACGGTGGGGAGGGAGAAAAGAGGAGAGAGTAGGAGGTAGGAAAGAGGAGAAGAGGAAGGAAGAGGGGTAGAAGAGGGAGAAGGAAGGTGTAGGGTGGAGGGAGGAGAGGATGTAGATAAGAGAAGGAGAGGAAGGTCTGGAAAGTAGAAGAAGGTAGAAGAGGGAAGAGAGTTAAAAGGAGGGGGTGGTGACTGGGAAAGCCCAACTAATTGTATATAACTGTACATTGGATGAGCTGTTTGATATGATTGTAAAAATAAAACTTTTTTATGAAAACAAAACAAAACAAAAAAAACCTCTAAGCCACGGGCTCTCCTCACTTTGTCAGCTATACCAGGTGAGAGATTAAATGTTGTTTTTTTTCTCGGTGATGCCTCCAGATGCTAATCATCATCTTTTCATTTCTCTTTTAGTGTATGTCCTGCGGCCCTAACAACGCAGGGGTCTGCTTCGGGCCCCACATTTGTTGTGTAAGAGATCAGGGCTGCCGTCAGAACACTGAATGGAGTACGAATTGCCCGGACGAGAACTTGGATCCTACACCCTGTGAGGGTAGTAAGGTCCACTGCGATGACAATGGTCGATGCGGATCCCCTGGCGTTTGTTGCACTACTGGTATTTATAGGTGGGGGGAGCCAGAGGTGGGGAAGGGAAAATGAAGAGAAAAAGAAATATCGGACACGGGGTAGAAAATTGAATCACATTCATCCTCAGCTAAATGTTACGTTGAGCAGTGCTGAAGCCCTAAAGCGTTCCGTCCTCTAACCAGATGCCTTCCAGATGTGTTGGACTTCAACTCCCAGAATTCCTGATAGCCCTGGGAGTTAAAGTTTGAGGCGCCTGAAAAGATTTCAGCGAGATAAAAACCATCCTATTCCATAAAGGTAGTCCTCGTTTATCAACGGCCTCAGATCGTGACGGTTCACTAAAGAGGAGGTGATTAAAAATTAACTTCCCAAGCAACGCAGGCGTTTAGCACAACGAAAATCTTCAGAGCGACTCTGATTAAGATCCAGTCAGTTTCAGGCAGAAGCTACCAGCTGATGGGAGGCTTCTAATCAACTAAGGTGACAAAACTGAGGCTGTTGACTGACAGAACTTTTTAAGGATGCCCTGTGCTGGGAAGAGAGTCGCTCAGAAAAATTGAGCTTTTTTAAGCAGCTTTCTGCCTTGCAGAGGAGGAAAACAAGGAAAAAGAAGCGGTTGGTACCAGAGAAATTTATTTAAATGTGGTGTCAACGACCAGTGACCTTTGTAGCCTCTCCCTCTTTCTCTCTCTCCCTCTCTCTGTATACATTAAATAGATTGTGTTTAATCACTGAGTTGTTGCAACCAACGGCAGTCACTAAATGAGGACTACCTGTATCAGCATTTTTTTCTACTGCATGATCAGGTTTCTCAGCTCCCCATAATCTTATAAAAGTCCAATAAACAAACTTCCTGTAATAGAAATGGGAGGTGTTTTGATTTGCTCATTGGGCAGGAATTAAAAGCAGTATTACCTATTTCATTGTTTCACAACTTTCATCACTTTAAGACGTGTGTACTTCAACTCCCAGAATTTGTGGCCTGGGGAATTCTGGGAATTGAAGTCCTCACCTCTTAAAGCGGTCAAGGCTGAGGAACGCTGACCTATTCCCAAACCTTTAATTTGCAGAAATCCAGGGGGGACTATTTTCCAATCAATCAGAATAGAGCTGGAAGGGACCTTGGAGGTCTTCTAGTCCAACCCCCCTGCTCAAGCAGGAGAATCTGTACCCTTCCAGACAAATGCTCGTCTGATCTCTTCTTAAGAACCTCCAGTGATGGAACACCCACAATTTCTAGTGGCAAGCCGTTCCACTGGGTAATGGTCCTCACTATTAGGAAATTTCTCCTTAATTCCGGGTTGCTTCTCTCCTTGATTTGTTTCCGTCCATTGTTTCTTGTCCTGCCCTCTTTGAACCTTTGAAAATAGGTTGACCCCCCTCCTCTTTGACTCGATGGGTTGGGGACCATCCTAACCCCACCCAGAGTGAGTTGCTGCTAAACGATTCAAACAAGAGCTAGGAAAACTTTAGCCGCCTTCCCTACCTGTCTGGGACTGACTCAACGGTTTCTTCTCCTTCACATCCTTTTACAGATAGGTGCTTCAATTCAGCTCAGTGTTGAAATTAAAACGGCAAGAAAGGACGGACGTCTCCGGAAAAGAATTTGACCGTGCTGGATGGCTTAGCCGGATATCTCCTTCTCCAACTGATGCACCTGGCGAATGCAGAAAACTGTAATTTTATTAAGGTGTTGGAGAGCCGGCCTTTCGTGGGCGTCATGGGCTTAGAACCCAAAGCAGCCCTGAGTGACCCACAGCCTATAACAGTTTAAGAATAAAATGAAGTCGAAATTAAAAGAAGTCTTCTTCTTGCAACATGTGACAAATTTGTTTCAGCGTTGTTAATGAAGGGAAGCCTCTTGCAATGTGAAGCATTATCCCAGAAGGCCACAAAACTCCTAACCAGTGGTGAAATCCAAAAATTCCCCCTACCGGTTCTGTAGGTGTGGCTTGGGGGTCATGTGACTGGGTGAGCATGGCCAACTTGATGTCGCTCATGCCACTCGCTGTTGGAGCCAGGAGCTGCACATTCTGAAGCACATTTTGCCCTTCTGAAGCCCCAAAAACTTTGAGTTTCCCTCCACCATCTGGCTTGACTGCCCAAGTGAACCTCGGAGCCTTCTCTTGCCCCACTCTCCATCCCGGAAGGCCGTGCATCCTCCCCCCACCTCCAATCCTCCGTAGAAACCCCCTGCCCCATTTCTGCAAAGGCAGAGGCTCCCCACTGCAGGGTGATCCAAAGAGGGGAAGGGGGATGCTGCAGAAAAGGCCACCTTCTAAATGGGCCCGTGTGCCTCCCATGCCGGCTCTGTGGTGCTTGGGGCTCTGAAGCAGCTCACTGGCTCCCCACCTGGCCACCTGCCCTCTCTTTTTGCAGATCGGCCTGGCTGACCGCCTGCACCACTCCAGGAACTCGGTCCGCAGAGTCTGGTGCTTAGGGCGAAGGAGGCGCCGCTTCCTGCCAGCGAAGAAGCTGAGCGAGAGGCATAGAAGCCACTGCCGGCCAGCCAAGCAGAAGCTCCCTGTGTGGGGAGAGGTCCCAGCCTGGCTGTGCCACTGCAGAGTCCAAGGCGCTTTCTCGGTGGCCTGGGTGGTGGTGCTCACCTAGGCAGGCCAGTGCAGGTAGCCCTTCTTCTTGGCCAGGTCGCCGCACTTGTAGTTGTGCGGCCAACCAGAGCTGGACATGGCATGGATGGAAGTACCACCACCGCTGTTTGCTTTCATTTCACGGGGGGGGGGGAGGGAAGGAAGAAAAGCTGGGCTCAGGTCCTGTAATATGAGTCAGCAACAGTGGTCCTGGTTGTGGCTGTGAGAATAGATGTCGAGCCCAGCTCCGGCTCGACACATGACACTACGGGGATCTGGATCATGGGAGCAGCCCCTAATCAAAGATCCAAAAAGACAAATTATTGAGGACTCATTCGAGTGGTGCAGGGATCCGCATTTGGGAAGCATGGGATCACCACACTGGTGGCCGGGATCTGCCTTAGTTCCAGGATCTGGCAGATGATGTGGCAGCTGAGGCTGTTAGACGAGGAGGGAGAGAGCGGCCGGGCATCCAATCAACTGAGCAGTTCAGCTATGCGGCATGGACGTGAGCAGCGCAGGATGTTTAAAAGGGGCTGAGAGGCAATTACTCTCAGCACTCTCCTCTTTTTAGACCAGGCATAAGGTGGAAAAAGGGGTATCGTACGAGAATATACCAAGAGTGGAAAAAAGGAAGGGTTCCCGAATATATATGAGGATTTGGCAAAAGTGTTCAGTGTGGAAGAGTGTGAAGTCTTACCTCCACACCGTGCAACAGATTGTGCTATTGAATTGATACCCGGAGCTAAATTGCCAAAGCCTCGTCAATGACCCCTAAAGAACTCGCGGAACTAAGGATAAAAACATAGCTAGAGGGTTTATTCGGCCTAGTCGGTCTCATATGGCAGCTATGATACTTTCGACAGGGCGGTTAGCACGAATGTTTATACAACATATTTATCGGTTACACGGGGTATCGAACCGAATAATATCAGATAGGGGAGTCATTTTTGGAGGAACTTTATTAGGCCCATCGGTTCATTTCAGGAACTAAGTTCGGCATTCCACCCCAATACTAACGGGGCTGTTGAAAGAGCAAACGCGATGATAGAACGCTACTTGCAAAATTATGTTGCATATCAGCAATTTCATTCCGTTTGCTGAAGTAGCATATAACAATGCTGTCCATCATATAACTAGATTCACCCCTTTCCAAATAGTGATGGGGAAGGAGTTTCACTCTATACCAGAATTAGAACTCCAGGGGCGGGATCAAACATCTTTTAGTGGATGGGCCGCAAAAATCCGAGATATCTGGCCTCATGTAAAACAAGCATTACAAAAGGCTGCTACAGAATATAAAATGCAAGCAGATAAGAGACGGAGGGAAGCCAAGCCCTAGGTAGGAGATCATGTATATTTGTCCACCAAATATATTAAATTAAGACTGCCTTGCAAGAAATTAGGGCGTAAATATCTAGGACCATTTACGATAATCAAAGTTATCAACTCTTTGACTGTTATGCTGAAACTCCCTCTACTCTTAGGAGAAATATATCCGGTGTTCCATAGCAGTTTACTCAAACTCGTGGTGGAGGGGGAACTTACGAAATCACCTGGACCGGTAACCGGACACCGGTACGAAATAGCTGAGATTCTTGACTCAAAAGCAACAAAGGGAAAACTAAAATATCTTGTCAGGTGGAAGGGATATCCGACTCGTCCTGGGTGGAGGAACAGAATATTGACGTTCCTAAACTGTTAAGGCGATTCCACAAACAATATCCACATAAACCGGGGGGGGGGGCACTGAAAAAGAATAACATTCTGTTTATGTATTGCAGGTGAGCTCCTCGTAGAGGGGCCGCCTGTCGAGCCCAGCTCCGGCTCGACACACGATGCTATGGGAATCTGGATCATTGGAGCAGCCCCTAATCAAAGATCTGAAAAGATGAATTATTGAGGACTCATTCGAGTGGTGCAGGGATCCTCGTTTGAGAAGCATGGGAGGGGATCATCACTCTGGCAATCGGGATAGCGAGAGATGAGACTTGGGTGTCACGAAGAACTGCCTTAGTTCCGGGATCTGGCAGATGACGTGGCAGCTGAGGCTGTCAGACGAGGAGGGAGAGAGTATCCGGGCATCCAATCAACTGAGCAGTTCAGCCAAAGGGTGGGGTGTGAGCAGCGCGGGATGTTGAAAAGAGGCTGAGAGGCAGAAGCTCTCAGCATCAACTTTGTACAGAGAGACCTCGACTGTGACTGAGACCCGGTTTGTAGCTGACCCAATAAACGAAGTCACGGGTGGAAAACAAAACCAAGTTGGCTTGTTTCTTCTCACGGCGTCTGGTACAACTGTGACTGAGCTAGCTGAGAGTAGTGCACCCGATTCTTCCGAGCCTCCTTTTGACTGCAGGGTGGCTGCTGGATCAGAGCAAGGCGGGGAGGATGGGAACCCAGCAATGGAGGAGGAGAGAAAGCAGCAGCCATCACCGGGCCGAGTGAAAGGAGCAGCCTACTCTGCATCTGGGGTGGGCGGTGCTGCTACTAGAGGTGGGTGGAAGCGTAAAGGGGATCCGAGGGTGTTGTAAGGAAGCGCAGCTGAGAAAGGGCTTCTGGCAGCCAGAGAAGCTCTCCCACCCTCCCCCTTTTCCCGTTTCTCTTGCTGGATCGTTGCAGGGAGAAGAAGAATCTAGTCTGTTGCTGCCCATTGAAGCTAGGAATCTCAAAGCGTGTGTGAGTGGGCGACCGGGCAACCAGATGGGCGTGGCTGGGGCCACCAGTGATCATTGCTACTGGTTCGGTGAACAGATGCCAATCGTCCCTAACGGTTCGCTTGAACTGGTGTGAACCAGTAGGATTTCACCCCTGCTCCTAACCTTTCTGTAAAGTAGGGAAAGGAAGTTCTTTTGTAGATATAAAGGTAGTCCTGCTTTTAGGTGCTATGGATAATAGGTGGAGCCCTCCTTTTGTTCATGGCAGTCCCTCGGATATCGGAAGACACCTGTCATGTCACCCCTACTCCTTCTTTTGACTACAAGACACTCGAAGACAAAATTCACTCCAGGCATCTCTATGGAACTAAGAGCTCTGTTTTAGACGCGGCCTTGTAAGCCAATATATTGTTCCCCACTTTCTACCAACTAGGAAGTCTGGGTAGTATGACACATTAACTAGGAAGTATGTATAATATGACACACCTTGCAGTAAGTTAATGGGAACTGTTTTGTATCGAATTGTCCACATTCTACAATCAATCCTCAGAGTTTTAACTGGAGGGCAGCTCTCTGTGTTCATACAACCAGGCCTAATTAAGTCAAAGAACAAGCAGTTGCATTTACACAGCAACCAACCTTAGCTAGCTTTAACCTGGGTTAGGCTTTTTTGTATGTGTTTGGCTTAGGGCCATGATGATGAACCTATGGCACGTGTGCCACAGGTGGCATGTGGAGCCATATAGGTGGGCATGTGAGCGTTGCCCTAGTTCAGCTCCAGCACACCACCTGATTTTCGGGCCTTCTGTGCCCACCGGAAGTTGGGAAACAGGCTGTTTCCGGCTTCCGGAGGGGCCTCCAGGGGGGTGGTGGGAAAGGCCCATTTTTCACTCTCCCCAGAGAGCCTTTCCAGGAGCCTGGGGAGGGCAAAAATGGCCTCTCCCACACCTCCAGAGGCCAGAAAGGGCCCATATGCCCTAGTTCAGCTCCAGCACGCCACCTGATTTTTGTTCCCACCGGAAGTTGGGAAACAGGCTGTTTCTGGCCTCTGGAGGGGCCTCCAAGGGGGTGGGAAAGGCCCGTTTTTCACTCTCCCCAGGCTCCAGAGCCTTTCTAGGAGCCTGGGGAGGGCAAAAACATCGTCCCCCACACCTCCAGAGGCCAGAAACGGCCCGTTTGCCAAGTTCTGGTGGGACTGAAGACCCGTTCTTCGTTCTCCCCAGGCTCCAGAACCTTTCTAGGAACTTGGGAAGAGTGAAAACGGCCTTCCTCACCGCTCTGGAGGCCCTCCAACGGCCGGAAAAGTGTGCGACCCCCAACCACGCTCCCCACACTTTTGGCACGTGGCAGCAAAAAGGTTTGCCATCACTGGCTCAGGGGGTTGTGACCTTTGTACTTACCTTCGATGAGTTAGGCTACAAAAGATTGTAACTTTTGAGTTCCAGGTTCCCTCTTTGTAGGACCGAATGCTTTTGAACTGGAACGTTCCCAATAAATCCTCATGAAATGATCGTCCTGTCCTGGGTTGCTTAATAGTGCATGCCGGGGCACGAGCCGAGACCCAGATTTGGTCAACAATTTCTCCTCACTAGCCCCTCTTCTTCCCTGCCCCATTAGCTTTGCTACTAGCCCCCTGTCTTCCTTGACCCCCATTAGATCCGCTCGGTTTCCCTGGCTGGTCCTTTGCCTTCTATCTCCCCCCATTAGCTCCACTCAGTTTCTCCTAGCTGGTACCCTTCCTTCCCCGATCCCATTAGCTCTGCTAGATTTCTTCTGAGACAAAGGAACAGACACAAAAGAACAGAATATCAGAGTTGGAAGGGACCTTGGAGGTCTTCTAGTCCAACCTCCTGCTCAGGCAGGAAACCACCTGTCATTTCAGACATATAGTTGTCCAATCTCTTCTTCAAAACTTGCAGTGATAGAGCACCCACAACTTCTGGTGGCGGGTAGTTCCACTGAGTAATTGTTCTTCCTGTTTGGAAATTTCTCCCTGCTTCGAGGTTGTTTTTCTCCTTGATTATTTTCCATCTATTGCTTCTTGTCCTGCTTTTAGGTGCTATGGATAATAGGTGGAGCCCTCCTTTTGTTCATGGCAGTCCCTCGGATATCGGAAGACACCTGTCATGTCACCCCTACTCCTTCTTTTGACTACAAGTCACTCAAAGACAAAATTCGTTCCAGGCATCTCTATGGAACTAAGAGCTCTGTTTTAAACGCGGCCTTGTAAGCCAATATATTGTTCCCCACTTTCTACCAACTAGGAAGTCTGTGTAGTATGACACATTAACTAGGAAGTATGTATAATATGACACACCTTGCAGTACAATAATGGGAACTGTTTCGTATCAAATTGTCCACATTCTACAATCAATCCTCAGAGTTATAACTGGAGGGCAACTAATGAAGTTCACACAACCAGGCCTAATTAAGTCAAAGAACAAGCAGTTGCATTCACACAGCAACCAACCTTGGTTAGTTTTAACCTGGGTTAGGCTTTTTTGTATGTGTTTGGCTTAGGGCCATGGTGGTGAACCTATGATACGTGAGCCACAGGTGGCACGCAGAGCCATATTGGTGGACATGTGAGCATTGCCCTAGTTCAGCTCCAGCACACCACCTGATTTTCGGGCCTTCTGTGCCCACCGGAAGTTGGGAAACAGGCTGTTTCTGGCCTCCGGAGGGGCCTCCAGGGGGGTGGGAAAGGCCCATTTTTCACTCCCCCCATGCTCTAGAGCCTTTCTAGGTGTCTGGGGAGGGCAAAAACAGCCTCCCCCACACCTCCAGAGGCCAGAAACGGCCCGTTTGCCGACTTCCGGTGGGACTGGAAGAACCGTTCTTCGTTCTCCCCAGGCTCCAGAGCCTTTCTAGGAACTTGGGAAGAGTGAAAACGGCCTTCCCCACCCCTCTGGAGGTCCTCCAAAGGCCATAAAAGTGTGCGGCCCCCAACCACGCTCCCCACGCTTTTGGCACGTGGCAGCAAAAAGGTTTGCCATCACCGTCTTAGGGGGTTGTGATCTTTGTACTTACCTTCGATGAGTTAGGCTACAAAAGATTGTAACTTTTGAGTTCCAGGTTCCCTCTTTGTAGGACCGAATGCTTTTGAACTGGAACGTGCCCAATAAATCCTCATGAAATGATCGTCCTGTCCTGGGTTGCCTAATAGTGCTTGCCGGGATACGAGCCGAGACCCAGATTTGGTCAACAATTTCTCCTCGCTAGCCCCTCTTCTTCGCTGCCCCATTAGCTTTGCTACTAGCCCCCTGTCTTCCTTGATCCCCATTAGCTCCGCTCGGTTTTCCTGGCTGGTCCTTTGCCTTCTATCTCCCCCCCATTAGCTCCACTCAGTTTCTCCTAGCTGGTACCCTTCCTTCCCCGATCCCATTAGCTCTGCTAGATTTCTTCTTAGACAAAGGAAGAGACACAAAAGAACAGAATAACAGAGTTGGAAGGTACCTTGGAGGTCTTCTAGTCCAACCTCCTTCTCAGGCAGGAAACCATCTGCCATTTCAGACATATAGTTGTCCAATCTCTTCTTAAAAACCTCCAGTAAGGGAGCACCCACAACTTCTGGCGGCAGGTAGTTCCACTGAATAATTGATCTTCTTCTTAAAGTGCTCTGGAGAACAGGTGAATCCCACCTCCCCATTCTTTGTGGCAGCCCCTCAGATATTGGAAGACTTCTATCATGTCACACTTAGTGGTGAAATCCAATTTTTTTTTTACTACTGGTTCTGTGGGCGTGACTTGGTGGGCGTGGTGTGACTTGGTGGGCGTGGCTTGGTGGGCATGGCAGGGGCAGGATACTGCAAAATCCCCATCCCCTCCTCACTCCTGGGGCCAGCCAGATGTGGTATTTGCCGGTTCTCCGAACTACTCAAAATTTCTGCTACCGGTTCTCCAGGCCCTTACTCCTTCTTTTGACTACAAGTCACTCAAAGATTACTCCAAGCATCTCAATGCAACTACTAGGAGCTCTCTTTTAGAGGCAGCCTTGTAAGCCAATATAGCATTCCCAGCTTTCTATTAACAGAACAGAATGGAATAGAATAGAATAGAATAAACTTTATTGTCACTTTGAATGTACACTAATATAAATTTATAAGTACTTGTTAAAATTTGATAGAGCTGAAGATATAGTGAAGGGAGTTGTGATAGCGTGGGCCAAAAACATTGGGCATAATATTGATTTATTTGGAGGAATGGGAGAAAATTTGGAATAGAAACTATAAAATAACTAAATACGAAGAGAATCAGTATAAAATGTTCTATCGCTGACTCTATCCAGACTAGTGAAGATATACCCAAATCTAAGCCCGAACTGTTGGAAATGTGGTCAAAAACAAGATACCTTCTATCATATATGGTGATTGTGTACTGAAACAAAACAAAAAAAAATATTGGAAGAAAATATATAAGTGGCTACAGGAATTAACAGGACTTCGGATAGCATATATCCCAGAATTATTTCTCCTGGGGATAGTCAAAGGGAAATACGACAAACGAATAATATGGAAGGGACCTCCCGGGTCAATCTAGTCCAAACATATAGAATAGAATAGAATAGAATAGAATAGAATAGAATAGAATAGAATAGAATAGAATAGAATAGAATAGAATTTTTATTGGCCAAGTGTGATTGGACATACAAGGAATTTGTCTTGGTGCATATGCTCTCAGTGTACATAAAAGAAAAGATACCTTCATCAAGGTACAACATTTACAACACAATTGATGGTCAATATAACAATATAAATCATAAGGATTGCCAGCAACGAAGTTACAGTCATATAGTCATAAGTGGAAAGAGATTGGTGATGGGAACTATGAGAAGATTAATAGTAGTGCAGATTCAGTAAATAGTTTGACAGTGTTGATGGAATTATTTGTTTAGCAGAGTGATGGCCTTCGGGAAAAAACTGTTCTTGTGTCTAGTGGTTCTGGTGTGCAGTGCTCTATAGCGTCGTTTTGAGGGTAGGAGTTGAAACAGTATATGTCCAGGATGCGAGGGGTCTGTAAATATTTTCACGGCCCTCTTCTTGATTTGTGCAGTATACAGGTCCTCAGTGGAAGGCAGGTTGGTAGCAATTATTTTTTCTGCAGTTCTAATTATCCTCTGAAGTCTGTGTTTTTCTTGTTGGGTTGCAGAACTGAACCAGACAGTTATAGAGGTGCAAATGACAGACTCAATAATTCCTCTGTAGAACTGAATCAGCAGCTCCTTGGGCAGTTTGAGCTTCCTGAGTTGGCGCATATCAAAATGGTTCAAGCCAATATTAGGAGATATTAACCTGAGGTTTAAATTGTATGATGAACAGTTGCAGGAACTGGAGGAGGATCGCAGAGACGTGGTAGCAGTGTTCCTATACTTGAGGGGCTGCCACAGAGAGGAGGGGACTCAAGCTATTTTCCAAAGCACCTGAAGGCCAGACAAGAAATAATGGATGGAAACTGACCAAGGAGAGATTCAACCTGGAAATAAGGAAAAAATTTCTAATCGTGAGAACCATCAATCCATGGAACAGAAGTTGCCTTCAGAAGTTGTGGGAGCTTCATCGCGGGAGGCTTTCAAGAAGAGACTGGACGGCCGTATGTCAGAAATGGTGTAGGGTCTCAGGCTTGGGTGGTGGGTTAGACTAGATGACTAACATTTCAGAAAATGGTTGTCCAATCTCTTCTTAAAAACCTCCAGTAATGGCGCACCCACAACTTCTGGTGGCAGGTAGTTCTATTGAGTAATTGTTCTTCCTGTTTGGAAATTTCTCCTTGCTTCAAGGTTGTTTTTCTCCTTGATTAATTTCCATCTACTGCTTCTTGTCCTGCTTTTAGGTGCTATGGATAATAGGTGGAGCCCTCCTTTTGTTCGCGGCAGTCCCTCGGATATCGGAAGACTCCTGTCATGTCACCCCTAGTCCTTCTGTTGACTACAAGTCACACAAAGGCGAAATTCACTCCAGGCATCTCTAGGGAACTTGGAGCTCTGTTTTAGACACGGCCTTGTAAGCCAATATATTGTTCCCCACTGTTCTGTCTCCTGCCCCACTTCGGAGCAATGAGCTGGCCTTCAGCCAGTAGATTCACGGCTCTTATCAGACCTGACAGAGAAATCGCAGCTGCCTGCCAAAGTTCAAACAAATGACTCACTTAGCAAGACTTTCAGCTCTTTTTGAAACGGTTCAGCTAATTTTTGCTTCCCGTGGAATGAGAGCAGTCCCAAAGCTCCTTATATATCCTGTGGGGTGGGGCTCCTGCCCCACCCTTCCCTTTGATGACGCCACCTCTCTAATTTTCTGAAGTGCGGGTCGATCCAAGCTTGATTATTATTATTATCTGCTGGGTCTGAAGGTGTAGCCTGAGGAAGGGAGGAATCAGGGGATGACGGCCTCATTACATACTCCGACTGGTCTGGTTCTGGCTCCTGGACCCGGGCCAAAGGAATCGGTGCTCCCGAGGTAAGCCTTACCGGCCCTTCCCCCTCACTCTCGCAGTCACTTTCGGGCATGGGGCCAGGTTCTGGGGCTGGAGTCACAACACTCACTTTCTACCAACTAGGAAGTCTGTGTAGTATGACACATTAACTAGGAAGTATGTATAATATGACACACCTTGCAACACACCTTAATGGGAACAGTTTCGTATCGAATTGGCCACATTCTACAGTCAATTCTCAGAGTTATAACTGGAGGGCAGCTCTCTGTGTTCATACAACCAGGCCTAATTAAGTCAAAAAACAAGCAGTTGCATTCACACAGCAGCCAACTTTGGTTAGCTTTAACCTGGATTAGGCTTTTGTGTGTGTGTTTGGCTTAGGGCCATGATAGTGAACCTATGGCACGTGAGCCACAGGTGGCACGCTGAGCCATATCGGTGGGCATGTGAGCATTGCCCTAGTTCAGCTCCAGCACACCACCTGATTTTCGGGCCTTCTGTGCCCACTGGAAGTTGGCAAAACAGGCTGTTTCCACCTCTGGAGGGGCCTCCAAGGGGGTGGGAAAGGCCCGTTTTTCACTCTCCCCAGGCTCCAGAGCCTTTCTAGGAGCCTGGGGAGGGCAAAGACAGCCTCCCCCACACCTCCAGAGGCCAGAAACGGCCTGTTTGCTGACTTCCGGTGGGACTGGAAGACCCGTTTTTCATTCTCCCCAGGCTCCAGAGCCTTTCTAGGAACTTGGGAAGAGTGAAAATGGTCTTCTCCACCCCTCTGGAGGCCCTCCAAAGGCCGGAAAAATGTGTGACCCCCCCCAACCACGCTCCCCACGCTTTTGGCACGTGGCAGCAAAAAGGTTTGCCATCACCGGCTTAGGGGGTTGTGACCTTTGTACTTACCTTCGATGAGTTAAACTACAAAAGATTGTAACTTTTGAGTTCCAGGTTCCCTCTCTGTACGACAGAATGCTTTTGAACTGGAACGTACCCAATAAATCCTCATGAAATGATCGTCCTGTCCTGGGTTGCTTAATAGTGCATGCCGGGGCACGAGCCGAGACCCAGATTTGGTCAACAATTTCTCCTCGCTAGCCCCTCTTCTTCCCTGCCCCATTAGCTTTGCTACTAGCCCCCTGTCTTCCTTGACCCCCATTAGCTCCACTCCATTTCCCTGGCTGGTCCTTTACCTTCTATGTCCCCCCATTAGCTCTGCTCATGGCACTGAATGGCTGAGTTACAGGTGTCGGTTGGAGGCCGGCTTTCGGGTGGGAGGTCTGTGGAGGGAGGGGGCAGAGGCTGAACCCCCCACCTGTAACAATGTTGGGGGCACAGGGTCACAGGGCTGATGCAAACAATATAAATACGCAAGGGATGCAGCCAGGAAGCAGATACTAGCAGCCAGAAGGCAAGACAGCCGGTGCACCCTTTTGCCAACCTTCCTAAGATGTCTGGCAGGATCGTTTTGGTGTTTCTCTTCGGTCTTCTCACCTTGTCTTCAGCCTGCTACTTCCAAAACTGCGCCCGAGGAAAGAGGTCTCCGGCTACACTCCCACAGGTAAGGCAAAGCATCCAAGCTGTTTGCTTTTACCCTTCCAGCCTTCTCCCTTAAGGAAGAATTCCATAGCCTTCTCTTCCTTCTCATTGTCCTTTCCTTGTCTGTAGGTCACCAAATATTTAATTTCCAGCAGGGTGGTAGCTCTGTCACCTGTGGCCTGAATGATAACACACACACCCCTCCATGCAAAGGTGATAGGGCAATAATAATTTGAAAGGGACCTCAGAGGTCTTCTAGTCCAACCCACTGCTCAAACAGGGGACCCTGTACAATTCCAGGCAAATGGCTGTCCAGCCATTATTATTATTATTATTATATTTTAGATTTCTATACCGCCCTTCTCCCGAAGGACTCAGGGCGGTGTACAGCCAGAATAAAAACCCAAACAATACAATATACAATTAAAACAAAATTAAAAAACTTATTATACAATTGGCCGAAAAACTTTAAAACATTTAAAATTTTAAAAACCCATTAAAATTCATATAAAATTTAGAAATATAAAATATAAATTTAAAAATACAACAAAATTTAAGCCAGCCGCGCACGAATAAATAAATACGTTTTCAATTCGCGGCGAAAGGTCCGAAAGTCAGATATTTGGCGTAAACCAGGGGGAAGTTCGTTCCAGAGGGTAGGAGCCCCCACAGAGAAGGATCTTCCCCTGGGGGCCGCCAGCTGACATTGTTTGGTGGACGGCACCCTGAGAAGTCCCTCTCTGTGTGAGCGTACGGGTTGGTGGGAGGCATGAGGTAACAGTAGCGGTCCCGTAAGTACCCTGGCCCTAAGCCATGGAGCGCTTTAAAGGTAGTAACCAAAACCTTAAAGTGCACCCGAGAGACCACAGGCAGCCAGTGCAGTCTGCGCAGGAGTGGTTTTATATGGGAGCTACGTGGAGCTCCCTCTATCACCCGCGCAGCTGCGTTCTGAACTAACTGAAGCCTCCGAGTGCACTTCAAGGGGAGCCCCATGTAGAGAGCATTGCAATAATCCAAGCGCAAGGTGACAAGAGCATGAGTGACTGTGCATAAGGCATCCCGATCAAGGAAGGGGCGCAACTGGCAAACCAGGTGAACCTGGTGAAAAGCCCTCCTGGAGACGGCCGTCAAATGATCTTCAAACGACAGCCGTTCATCCAGGAGAACACCCAAGTTGTGCACCCTTTCCTTTGGGGCCAATAACTCGCCTCCAACAGTCAGCCGCAGCTGCAGCTGACTGAATCAGGGTGCCGGCATCCACAGCCACTCCGTCTTGGAGGGATTGAGCTTGAGCCTGTTTCTCCCCATCCAGACCCGTACGGCTTCCAAACACCGGGACAGCACTTCAACAGCTTCGTTGGGGTGGCCCGGGGTGGAAAAGTACAGCTGAGTGTCGTCAGCGTACAGCTGGTATCTCACCCCAAAGCCACTGATGATCTCACCCAGCGGCTTCATATAGATGTTGAACAGGAGGGGCAAGAGAATCGACCCCTGTGGCACCCCACAAGTGAGGTGCCTTGCGGCCGACCTCTGCCCCCCTGTCAACACCGTCTGTGACCGGTCAGAGAGATAGGAGGAGAACCACCGATAAACGGTGCCTCCCACTCCCAATCCCCCCAACCAGCGCAGCAAGATACCATGGTCGATGGTATCAAAAGCCGCTTAGAGATCTAACAGGACCAGGGCAGAGGAATAACCCCTGTCTCTGGCCCTCCAGAGATCATCCACCAACGCGACCAAAGCTGTCTCCGTGCTGTATCCGGGTCGGAAGCCGGACTGGAATGGGTCTAGATAGACAGCTTCATCCAGGTATTGGGGCAGCTGCCGCACCACAGCACTCTCTACAACCTTCGCAACAAAGCGAAGGTTGGAGACCGGACGATAATTACCCAAAATAGCTGGGTCCAGGGAAGGATTCTTGAGGGGGGTCTCACCACCGCCTCTTTCAAGGCGGCAGGGAAAACCCCTTCCAACAAAGAAGCGTTGATAATCCCCTGGAGCCAGCCTCATGTCACCTCCTGTGTGGCCAGCACCAACCAGGAAGGGCACGGGTCCAGTAAACATGTAGTGGCGTGGAGCCTCCCCAACAACCTGTCCACGTCCTCGGGAGTCACAAGATCAAACTCATCCCAAACAATCTCGACAAGACGTGGCTCCGCCCTCTCACTTGGATCATCCCAATTTCGGTCCAGACCATCCCGGAGCTGAGCGATTTTATCGTATAGATAACCACTAAACTCCTCGGCACGTCCCTGCAAAGGGTCATCCCGCACCTCCTGATGAAGGAGAGAGTGGGTCACCCGAAACAGGGCGGCCAGGCGGTTATCTGCCGACGCAATGAGGGTGGAAGCGTAAGAACGCTTCGCCTCCCTCATTGCCACTAGGTAGGTCTTAGAATAAGACTTAACAAGTGTCCGATCAGCTTCGGAATGACTGGACCTCCAGGTACTCTCTAGGCGTCTTCTCCGGCGTTTCATCTCCCTCAGCCCCTCGGAGAACCAAGTGGCCAGCTGAGATCTGCACCGGGTCAGAGGCCGCAAAGGCACGACAAGGTCCAAAGCTCCAGCCGCGGCCTGTTCCCAGGCCACAACTAGTTCTTCAGCCGTGCCGTGGGCCAGATCCTCAGGAAATGGCCCAAGCTCTGTCAGGAACCTCTCGGGGTCCATCAGGCACCTGGGACGGAACCAGCGTACTGGTTCCGTCTCCCTGCGATGGTGAGTGGCGGTCCGAAAGTCCAGGCGAAGGAGAAAATGATCTGACCATGACACCGGTTCTGTTGCTAAATCATCTAATTCCAGATCATTTAGCCACTGTCCAGAGATATAAATTAGATCCAGCGTGCCTCCTCCTATGTGCGTAGGGCCATCATTTACTTGAATCAGGTCCAAGGCCGTCATGGAAACCTGGAACTCCCGAGCTGCAGTCAACGACAAGCCGGTCGATGGCAAGTTGAAATCCCCCATGACTATAAGTCTGGGGGTCTCAACCGCCACCCCGGCAAGCACCTCCAACAACTCGGGTAGGGCTGTAGTCACGCAGCAAGGAGCCAGGTACGTGATCAACAAACCCAACTGATTCCTATGGCCCCACCTCACAAAGAGGGATTTACAACCGGCAATCTGAGGAACAGTGGCCTCCCTCGGCTCTAGATCTTCCCTAATAACAACCGCCACCCCCCCACCCCTACCTTGGGCCCTCGGTTGATGAAATGCTCGGAAACCCAGAGGGCACAACTCAACAAGGAGGACCCCCCCTCTCTGGGCCCAACCAGGTCTCCGTAATGCCATGCACGCCTTCCTACCCACAGAAGACCTAAGTTGTATCATTTAATCCCAAAGGTGTTTTTCCAAAAAAGGGAACTTAGATTTTCTTGTTGTTTTTTTCTTTGAAAACTATTTGGCTTCTCATTCAGGAAGCTGCAACTGGCTTTCTTGGTTTTGCCAAGAAAGGAGCTGAAGAAGGTGCTTGGCTGAGAATAACAGAGTTGGAAGGGACAAGCAGAGGGCGCAGGATCTCGCAGGGCTGAAGGGATCTCCAAAGTCTTTTAGTCCAGCCCCCCAGGAGACCTTAGATCATTTCAGGCAAAGGGTTTTCCAAGAAGGGAAGGGTTTTCAAGAAGAAAAAAAAAAACCTCAGAAAGTCCAATTGGACAAATCCATAAGGTAGTTGGGTTTTTTCCCCCCCTAATTGTATCATAATGGTTTACCATTTCTATATTCTGGGATGATTTTTGGATTATCCAATTTAGTTTATAGCCCTGGGATTCCCCTGTGGTCTCCCATCCAAGCTTTAAATCTCTTTTGAATGGAACTCGGTTCCTGAGGATTACCTCTTGTTTTCTAGGCAGAAATGTGGAAACCATGTTGTTTCCTTCTAGGGTTTTTAAAAAAAACTTTTCCCATGCTATGTGATGGCCCTGGGATCTCCTTGTGGCCTCTCATCCAAGTCTTTACCAGGTTTAACCTTGTTCAGCTTTTAGAGACCAGGTTAACTCCGTTTGGGGGGTGGTGGCATCTGGATTAGCAATGGTAAACTAACACCCCAGGTTAACTAGTATGATCCAATTAGAAGGCTAAACTTACAACTGTTTCCAGGCAGAAAGTTTCATAAAACTTTTCCTACAATTGGTTAGTCAGAAAAGTTACGGCCAGACTTCTCCTGACTTTCTGCTATCATCCACAAACACACGGTCCACACAGGCAGAATCAGGGAGATCTCGTCTTGGCAACAGCTGCTTGAAATGTCATTTATTTTTATTTATGTATTTACATCTCTTTATGATTTGGCAGCTGGATGCTACTAGGAAAGAATGTCCTCAGCATCAAGTTCAACAAATGAGCGCCAAACTCTCCCAACGCGGTTTTCCTGGGACCTGCGTAGCTTTCAAGTTTTATTTTATTTGTTCATTTATTTCTGTCCCATCTTTTTACAAATCACTCAAGGCGGTGAAAAGATCCTTTAGAGAATAACACAGTTGGAAGGGACCCTGGAGGTCTTCTAGTCCAGCCCGCTGCTCAAGCAGGAGACCGGAAAACATCTGGTGGCAAGTCGTTCCACTGGTAAATCGTTCTCACTGTCAGGAAATTTCTCCTTATTTCTAGGTTGGAAATCCCTTTCATTAGTTTCCATCCAACACACCTTCCTCGTCCTCTTTTCCCCAGAACAACAACCCTGTGAGGTCGGTTGGGCTGAAAGAGAGTGGCTGGCCCAGTTTTCATGGTTAAGGTGGGGCTAGAACTCACAGTCTCCTGATGAGTGACCCAAAGTCACCCACTTGGTTTTCAGAGCTAAGGCAGGATTTGAACTCACCATTTCCTGCTTTCCAGTCTGGTGCCTTAACCCCTACTAGATCACTTGCAATCACCTTGCAATTTTACTACCTTACTTTTGTGCCTCTACAGCAGACTTACTCCTGGGTGTAAGTGTGCCTAGCATTCGACGGTCACAAACGGCTTTCAAAAGAGTCTTGAGAAATTGCACAGGAGATGGGTCTCCTGAGATAGCCCGTTTAAGGAACCTCCAGGTCGAGCAGCAGTCTACCTGAATCTTTTGGGATTTAGAAATGGGAAGGAGCTATGGCAGCTTAGCATGAACCTGTTGTGACTCAGGCCCAAGTAGGTAGTAATAAACTTAGTCCGTGGAAAAACAAACAAACTTTATTCGAACAGCTGGGAATTACTTCATTCCCAGCGTCGTTCAACTCAAAGTAAAACAAATGCCTCCCAACACAAATTCCTCAGTTATCTTGCAAACCTTGGTCCAATTAGGCAAACTGCCAAAGGCCCAGAAGCCACAAAAACAAAGATATAGATAAAGCAGAAGAAGAAGTAGAAGACGCAGCTAAAAGGTTGTTTTCTGGCAAAGCTCAAACGTTGGTGCTGGTCTGTTTTAAGCCTTATGGGAGGGGCCAATCATCTCTTGGCCTTACTCCTGAGTTGTCCTCTTTGCTTGAGCTGCTCTTGCCTTCTGGCAGCTCTTTTCATGCGTGCATTAGGAACAGGCTCCTCCTGCTCCTCTGCCTCACTACTGTCAGTCTCTGGAGGCTCCGGCGTCCGCACCTCACTCCCCGATGGCCCTGGCCTCACCTCAGCCTCATCGCTCTCCGACTCCGTTGCCAGCTCTGTAGGCTGCTGACGGACCACAACAGAACCTATAAATATAGGTGAGGCCGGTCTATCAGGGCAACCTGGTCTACCCAAATGTGGGACGGACCATACTGCTTCTGCTTTCGCCAAAGGTCCCAGGAGCCTTTGCAGGCAGTCACTTTCGCGACAAACTATTTTTGTGTTGAATTTCTATTTACCAACAAAGAAATAAAGGGAGACTAGTATAGATCCATTTTAAGCTCTCGTCAGCTAGCCATATCTGAACCCGCGCTACTTACGTATTAGGTAGATTTATTGACCTCTAAACCACTGGCTCTCCTCACGTTGTCAGCTATACCAGGTGAGAGATTAAGTGTTGTTGTTGTTTCCTCGGTGATACCTCCAGATGTTAATCTTCTTCTTTTCATTTCTCTTTTAGTGTGTGCATTGCGGCCCTAACAACACAGGGATCTGCTTCGGGCCCCACATTTGTTGTGTAAAAGATGTGGGCTGCTATCAAAACACTGAATGGGTTAGGAATTGCCCAACCGAGATCTCCAGTCCTGTTCCATGTGGCGGTAGTAGGGCCCCCTGCGAAGACAATGGTCGATGCGGATTCCGTGGCATTTGCTGCACTACTGGTATTTATAGCTGGGGGGGGGGGAACCAGAGGTGGAGAAGGGAAAACAAAGAGAAAAAGAAATATCGGACACATGGTAGAAAATTGAAATGCATTCATCCTCAGCTAAATGTTACGTTGAGCAGTGCTGAAGCCCTAAAGCGTTTTGTTCTCTAACCAGATGACTTCCAGATGTGTCAGACTCCAACTCCCAGAATTCCTGATAGCCCTGGGAGTTAAAGTTTGAGGCGCCTAAAAAGATTTCAGCGAGATAAAAACCATCCTCTTCCATAGAGGTAGTCCTCGTTTATCAACGGCCTCAGATAGTGACTGCGCACACTGGAGCACTGAAAATCTGAAGAACAGCTGGCCGGCACACGCATACCTGTTTTTCGGCAATTTTCAGGCCAGCTTTCGGACCGTTTTCATGCCGTTTGGTAGGCCGCTTTTAGGGCCAAAACCGGTCTGAAAACAGCCCAAAAAATGGCCTAAAAATGGCTCAAAAATGGTCAGGAAAACTATCGGGTTTCCGGTGCTCTGGCGTGTGACATGCATGCACATTCCAGTTTGGGCACTTGGTCCCGAAAACATGCATGCTGGCCAGCTGGTCTTCACAGGCGCCAGAGCGCCTGAAAACGGGCCAAAAAAAGCCCCAAAACAGTCTTGAAAACGGCCGGGTTTTTGGCCGTTTTCAGGCCATTTTCTGGCGCTCGCAAAGACCAGTAAACCAGAAAGGCGGCTGGCAAATAAAGTGTTCTATTCTCTAACCAGATGCCCTCCAGATGTGTTGGACTTCAACTCCCAGAATTCCTGATAGCCCTGGGAGTTAAAGTTTGAGGCGCCTGAAAAGATTTCAGCGCGTTAAAAACCATCCTCTTCTATAAAGGTAGTCCTCGTTTATCAACGGCCTCAGATCATGACGGTTCACTAAAGAGGAGGTGATTAAAAATTCATTTCCCAAGCAACGCAGGCGTTTAGAACAACGAAAATCTTCAGAGCGACTCTGATTAAGATCCAGTCAGTTTCAGGCAGCAGCTGCCAGCTGATGGGAGGCTTCTAATCAACTAAGGTGACAAAACTGAGGTCGTTGATTGGCAGTTAGAACTTTTTAAGGATGCCCTGTGCTGGGAAGAGAGTCGCTCAGAAAAATTGAGCTTTTTTAAGCAGCTTTTTGCCTTGCAGGAGAGGAAAACAAGGAAAAAGAAACGGTCGGTACCAGAGAAATTTATCTAAATGTGGTGGCAACACCCAGTGACCTTTGTAGCCTCTCTCTCTTTCTCTCTCTCCCTCTCTCTGTATATATTAAAAATATTTTGTTTCATCATTGTGTTGTTGTAACCAATGGCAGTCACTAAATGAGGCCCTGTTGCAGTGGTGGGATTCAGCCAGTTCGCACCACTTTGGGAGAACCGGTTGTTAAATTACTTGAATCCCACCACTGCCCTATTGGCATTTTTTTCAACTGCATGATCAGGTTTCTCAGCTTCCCATAATCTTATAAAAGTCCAATAAGCAAACTTCCTGTAATAGAAATGGGAGGTGTTTTGATTTGCTCATTGGGCAGGAATTAAAAACAGTATTACCTATTTCATTGTTTCACAACTTTCATCACTTTAAGACGTGTGCACTTCAACTCCCAGAATTTGTGGCCTGGGGAATTCTGGGAATTGAAGTCCTCACCTCTTAAAGCGGTCAAGGCTGAGGAACGCTGACCTATTCCCAAACCTTTAATTTGCAGAAATCCAGGGGGGGGGACAATTTTCCAATCAATCAGAATAGAGCTGGAAGGGACCTTGGAGGTCTTCTAGTC
The DNA here is from genome assembly GCF_028640845.1 of Ahaetulla prasina. NCBI lineage: Eukaryota > Metazoa > Chordata > Lepidosauria > Squamata > Colubridae > Ahaetulla > Ahaetulla prasina. Next base: position 4,846,056 of record NC_080546.1, on the reverse strand, counting down.
CAAGCCCCCTGCTCAAGCAGGAGAACCTATGCCATTCCAGACAAGTGGTTGTCCGATCTCTTCTTAAAAAAGTCCAGTGATGGAGCACCCGCAATTTCTAGTGGCAAGCCGTTCCACTGGGTAATTGTCCTCACTGTTAGGAAATTTCTCCTTAATTCCAGGTTGCTTCTCTCCTTGATTTGTTTCCATCCATTGCTTCTTGTCCTGCCCTCTTTGAACCTTTGAAAATAGGTTGACCCCCTTCCTCTCTGACTCGATGGGTTGGGGACCATCCTAACCCCACCCAGAGTGAGTTGCTGCTAAACGATTCAAACAAGAGCTAGGAAAAGCTCTAGCCGCCTTCCCTACCTGTCTGGGATTGACTCAATGGTTCCTTCTCCTTCACATCCTTTTACAGATAGGTGCTTCAATTCAGCTCAGTGTTGAAATTAAAACGGCAAGAAAGGACGGACGTCTCCGGAAAAGAATTTGACCGTGCTGGACGGCTCAGCCAAAGATCTCCTTCTCCAACTGATGCACCTGGCGAATGCGGAAAACCGTAATTTTATTAAGGTGTCGGAGAGCCGGCCTTTCGTGGGCGTCATGGGCCTAGAACCCAAAGCAGCCCTGAGTGACCCACAGCCTATAACAGTTTAAGAATAAAATGAAGTCAAAATTAATAGAAGTCTTCTTGATTCGTGCGACAAATTTGTCTCAGCGTTGTTTATGCAGAGAAGGCCACAAAACTCCTAACCAGTGGTGAAATCCAAAAATTCCCCATACCGGTTCTTCTTCTTTTTTAAAAAAACAAGTTTTTATTGATTTTTTTAATTTCCAACCCCTACACACGTATAGGGTTTATGAAACAGAGTATTGGCCATATCATCTCTTATACATATAACATAATAACAGAGTTGGAAGGGACCTTGGAGGTCTTCTAGTCCAACCCCCTGCCCAGGCGGGAAACCCTACACCATTGCAGACAAATGGCTATCCAACATTTTCTTAAGAATTTCCAGTGTTGGAGCATTCACAACTTCAATATATTCAATACAATTCAATATATTTTACTTAGTTACAATTTTTGCCAGAATTTTCTTTTTTTCATAATTTTTATTCATATCCTAATATTCCCTTGCTCGCTTCACTAAGTCACCTCTTCTTTCGCCCTCAAGTTCTAATTTCTCCATTTTTATTAGTATTCATTTTCTTTCATTCTTTTTTTTTTTAACTGTTTCAATTTTTATCCTAATATATTCAAATATATTTGGAGTTGCCTTTCTTCCGTTTCATCTTTTCCTTTTTACAGCAATCCTTTCTTCTCCTTCTCACTCCTCTTCCTCCCTTCTTTTATCCTCCCTACTTTCTTCTCTCCTCTTCTACTCCTTCTCTACTTCCCCTTCCTTTCTCCCCCTCCTTCCTACTTCCTCCCTATCTCCCTTCTCTCCTATTCTTATTCCCCTACCTTTCCTCCTGTCCTCTTCCCTTTCTTTTTTCTCTCTCCCTCCTTCTCCCTTTCCATCTCTCTCTTTCTTCTTATCTCTCTCCATTGCTGTATTTATTTTCATTTCAATATTTCTGGTGTCCAGGCAACCCTGATTTTCTCATTTATTGAGTATATTTCTCAAACCTCCCCTCATATATTTTAGTTATTAACATTGTCTTCATCTTATTCTATTTATATCTTACAATCAATTAATACAACCTTCCACCTCTTATTTTCTTAGCGTTTTTGTTCACAATTCAATAATTATTATTCTCTTCCAATAGTGTACATCATTTACTAACATTTCAATTTTATTTCCTTTTACATCTTAATTTCAATCATTTTCACTTATAAACCATACTATCTTTCACATTTCATCTGCTGGACTATTTTATTTTTTAAAAAAAAAAACAATATACTTCTTCTTTTTTACCTTCTTTTCAACTTCATATCTTAACTTCAAGTAATTTTTCCATTCTTTTATATACCGTATATACTCGAATATAAGCCGATCCGAGTATAAGCCGAGGTCCCCAATTTTACCCCAAAAACTGGGGTAAACTGGGGACTCGAGTATAAGCCGAGGGTGGGAAATGAGGCACCTACCGGTTGGGGAAACCCTCCCTCCCTCAGCTGAGAAGGCTGGCGGCTCCCCGCCCGCCTCTCACTGCACCGGCAGGGCTTCAGTCCGGTAAAATGTGAAAAAGAAAAAAACTCGAGTATAAGCCGTATATACTCGAGTATAAGCGAGGGCTTAAAAAAAAAACTCATATAAGTCAGATAGACCCGAGTATAAGCCGAGGGGACGTTTTTCAGCACAAAAAATGTGCTGAAAAACTCGGCTTATACTCGAGTATATACGGTATTTAAATTTTATTTCCTGACCATCAACTATAATTCTCTCTTATTCCATGCATTCTCAGACACAAAAAGAAAAAAAAAAACATATATCCCATTATATCTTCCACATTTCATTTACTTCTCCATTTTACATTAAACAATGTATTCCTTCTTTTTTTATTCCCTTCATTCCCTTCATTTCAACCTTTTTTACTCCCCTTTTACAATAATCTATATATTTCTTCTAATTTCCATCATTCCTAAAATTTTCTACCATTATTTTAATTTCTTTTCTACTATTCATTTTTCTCCTCTTAACCGTTTTCTTTCAGTCTCTCCAAAATCCCATCTCTTTAATGTTTTTCTTCCTTTTCTCCATTTCCTCCTCTTTATTCTGTCACTGCTAATCCCAGTGTAATCATCTGTTTTTATTTCACTCTTTTAATTTTTCCCCTCAATCTTTTCTTCTTTTCTTTTTTCCCTTTCATTTTTTAAAGTATCCTTCCCCCTCTCCATTTCTATTCTTTCACTATCAATCCCAATATGATCATCTGTATTTTTATCCTCACTCATTTCTTTTTCAACGTTATATTTTTGTTCCTCTTGTTTCCTCATAATTTCCGCATAATTTCTTTTTTTTACTTTTAAGCCACAGCTCTGCTTGTTTATTTCCCTTAAAGGATTCTCGCACCATTTGAAGCATCTCCCATAGTTCCTCATATTCATCCTCCCAACTCTCCCTATTTTCAATATAAGGAGAAAGGCTTTTTAAATTTATTTATTTTAACTTATATATAGTCCAAATTCAAATCCAAAATATTGTCTCTACCCCACCCCCCCCTCTTTTTTTTCTATTTTCAAATACAAGCCAGTTCAGGTGTTTTTTTTCGAGATCATCCTAGTTCTAGTTTTGATCTTTCCGGTCTTTTGAAGCTATGCCACAGCTGTTTAAACAAATACTCCTTCGGTGTTTCTTTTTCTCTTAGTAGCCTGAACAATGCAATGTTATTTTTCCCCCCCCCGTCTCCAGCGATGTTTCTCTCCAATCCACAACTCCCAGCAACAAAATGTCACTCGTTAATCCACAAAAACAATTCCTTTGTCCAAATCCAAAAATTTCCCCTACCGGTTCTGTGGGTGCGGTTTGGTGGTCATGTGACCGGGTAGGCGTGGCCAACGTGATGTCACTCACGCCACTCGCTGTTAGAGCCAGGAGCTGCACATTCGGAAGTACATTCTGCCCTTTTGAAGCCCCCAATGCTTTGAGTTTCCCTCCGCCATCTCGCTCAACTGCCCAAGGGAACCTCGGAGCCTTCTCTTCGCTCTCCATCCCGGAGGGCCGCGCATTCCCCCCCCGCCAATCCTCCATACAAAACATCCACCCCGTTTCTGCAAAGTCAGAGCCACCCCCCTGCAGGGCAATCCAAAGAGGGGAGGGGGATGCTGCAGAAAAGGCCGCCTTCTACCCAGGCCCGCGTGCCTCCCGTGCCGGCTCTGTGGGGTTCTCAAACAGCTCACTGGCTCCCCACTTGGCCATCTGCCTGCTTTCTTTGCAGATCGGCCCGACCGACCGCTGGCGCCACTCCGGGAACTCAGCACGTGGAGTCTGGCGCATCGGGGGAAGGAGACTTAGCTGCAGCGCCATTTCCCATCAACGAAGAAGCTGAGCGAGAGGCATGGAAGCCGCTGCCAGCCAGCCAGCCAGCCAAGGGGAGAGGGCCAGGCCGGGCTGTGCCACCAAGGAGCCCGCGGCGGTTTCACTTTGGCCTGGGCGGTGGTGCTTACCTGGGCAGGCCAGTGCGGGTAGCCCTTCTTCCTGGCCAGGTCACCGCACTTGTAGTGGTGCTGCCAGTCAGAGCTGGACATGGTGTGAACAGAAGCACTGCCCCCGCCGTTCTCTTTCGTTTCGCGGGGGGGGGAGAAGGAAGAAAGCCTGGGCTCGGGTCCTGTAACGTGAACCAGCAGCAGCGATCATGGTGGTGGATGTGCGAGAATGGTGCACCCGACTTTTCTGAGCCCCTTTTCGACTGCAGGGCAGCTGCTGGATCAGAGCAAGGGGGGAGGGGGGGAACCCCATGGAGGAGGAGGAGGGAAGGCAGCAGCCATCGTCGGGCCGAGTGAAAGGAGCACCCGACTCTGCGTCATGGGTGAAATGTACAATTTGTTACTACCGGTTCTGTGGGTGTGGCTTGGGGGGGTGTAATGTGACTGTGTGGGCGTTCACGTTCCGGTTCGCGTCGTGCCCATGTAGACGCGCAGATCACTTTTGATGATGTTCGGGTCAGTGGGCGGAGCCTCCTGCCGGTTTTACTACCGGTTCTATAGAACCGGTCCGAACCGGGGGCAACCCACCACTGGTTCAATCTCTTCTTAAAAACCTCCAGTGATTATGCACCCATCAAACAATGTCGGCTGGCGGCCCCCAGGGGAAGATCCTTCTCTGTGGGGGCTCCTACTCTCTGGAATGAACTTCCCCCTGGTTTACGCCAAATACCTGACCTTCGGACCTTTCGCCGCGAACTGAAAACATATTTGTTTGTTCACGCGGGGCTTTCTTAAATTGTCTAGATTCTAAATTTAAATGTTATTTAAGTTTTAAATTTGGGTTTTTTTAGATTTTTTATATATTTTAACCTATCGACCAAACTGTATAATAAGTTTTTTAATTTATTTTTAATTGTACATTGTTTATTTTTATCTTGGTTGTACACTGCCCTGAGTCCTTCGAGAGAAGGGTGGTCTAGAAATCTAATAAAATAAATAAATAAATAAAATAAATTAAACATGAGCCAGCAGTGTGCAGCAGCCTATAGCTGAAATGGTATAGGGTTAGGATTAGGGTTTTTGGCTGGCAGAATGCTGCTGGTGGCCGGCGGGGGGCAAAAAACGAGGCACAGGGGGCCAGTCGTGCCCCCACAAGCTCCATTTTGGTCGGCAGGGGCTGAAGGAGGCGTCATTTCTCCCCTCTCCCCCCCCACCCCTGGCCGGCGGAGATCTACAATGCTGATCCGGCCCTCGAAGAAATTCACTTTGACACCCTTGCCCTATTCCATCCATCACTTCTTGTCTTGTCTTCTTTTGCTTTGAAAAACAACTTGATTCTCTCTTCTGTGTGGCAGCCCCTCAAATACTGGATTACTTTTATCATGTTCCCTCCCCCCCACCCCCGGTCCACTAGCCATATCCAGTTCCTGCAACCGTTTTAATCTCCAGACTTTAATTAATCATCGTAGCTGCTCTTCTTTGTACATTTTGTACCTTGATGAAGGTATCTTTTCTTTTATGTACGCTGAGAGCGTATGCACCAAGACAAATTCCTTGTGTGTCCAATCACACTTGGCCAATAAAAAATTCTATTCTAATAAAAATAAAATTCTATTTTCCCCCAAAGTCTCATCACTTTTTACATTGTAAAACTGGATGCCATATTCCAGGCGTGGCCTTACTAAGATGTTTTATAAAGCGGTACTAATAATAGTTTCCTGATTGCGTATTTGTAGCCTATGACTATCATTAAGTGTTGGATCATTAAGTGTTAAATTTGTAACCTATGACACTGAGAACGTATGCACCAAGACAAATTCCTTGTGTGTCCAATCACACTTGGCCAATAAAAAAATTCTATTCTATTCTATTCTTCTATTCCATTCCATTCTATTCTACTCAACTCTACTCTAGTCCTTATTTCTATTCTATTCTATTCTATTCTATTCTATTCTATTCTATTCTATTCTATTCTATTCTATTCTATTCTATTCTATATTCTATTCTATTCTATCCTAATACTTCACATGATTTTGATTGGATGCCTCTGTTTATACAACCAAGCACTGTATTAGCTTCTTTTGGTGGCTGGCTCATGTTTAATGGATGAAAGGTTCCATCACTGGAGGTTTTCAAGAAGAGTTTGGACATTTGTCCGGAATCATATAAGATCTTCTGCTGCAGCAGGAGGTTGGATTGGAAGATCTCTATGGTCCCTTCCAATTCTATCATTCTATATTCTATGCTTCCCTCCAATGGGACAGTTCTGGATGTAGCAAGCGGAAGAAAAAGCCAGCAGTGAAAATAAGCAGAAAGTCAACATGGTGTAAGACATGAGCGTGTCCAGAAATATTTTACAAGAAGAATTCTCCATTCCTCTGATCACAATAAAATACCTTATGCCACCAGACTTGAAATCCTGGGTTTAGAAAATTTAGAACTCCGCCGCCTTCGGCATGACCTGAGTTTAACTCATAGAATCAACTATCACAATGTCCTTCCTGTTGAAGACTACTTCAGTTTCAACCGCAACAATACACCAGCAGACCAATCTTGATTGCAGAAAATATGACTTCAGAAACAGAGTTGTTAATGCCTGGAATGCACTACCTGACTCTGTGGTCTCTTCCCCAAATCTTTAACTAAAGACTATCTACTATTGACCTCACCCCATTCCTAAGAGGTCTGTAAGGGGCGTGCATAAGAGCACCAGCGTGCCTACCATTCCTGTCCTAATGTTCCCTTTGACTGTATCCAATTCGTATGGTTATTTCATGCTTATACTTATATATACTGTTGTGTTTGACAAATAAATAAATAAAAAAATAAAAAAATAAAATAAATAAAAAAATAAATAAAATAAAATAAATAAAAAAATAAATAAAATAAAATAAATCTTGGTAACCACCGCTGGTTGCCTAGTTTATTTATTTATTTATTTATTTATTTATTTATTTATTTATTTATTTATTTATTTATTTATTTATTTATTTTTCACATTTTTATACCGCCCTATCTCCCTAGGGACTCAGGGCGGTTTACAGCCGGATAAAATATACATATAAATACAGAATAAAACTACAATTTAAAAACTTATTAAATAAGGCCAAATATTTAAAATGGAAATACAAATACTAAAACCCCATTAAAAACCAAATTCAAAATTTAAAAATTCTAGTCCAGTCCTGCGCAAATAAATAGATGTGTCTTAAGCTCGCGGCGGAAGGTTCGAAGGTCGGGAAGTTGGCGAAGTCCTGGGGGAAGTTCGTTCCAGAGGGTGGGAGCCCCCACAGAAAAGGCCCTTCCCCTGGGTGTCGCCAGTCGGCACTGCCTGGCCAACGGCACCCTGAGGAGTCCTTCCCTGTGAGAACGGACGGGTCGGTGAGAGGCAATCGGTGGCAGCAGGCAGTCCCGTAAGTAACCCGGCCCTATGCCAGTTTATAGAATCGTCCAGAAAAATCTCATCCAGATTTCTTCTTGATAGCCACCAGCATTGGTGAGATATTTGCGTGGGCAGGGCACCAGCCGCGTGGTCCGTATCTCTTAAAAAGCATAAGTCATTGCTGTCCATGCCACAGGTCCCATCTAATATGCCAAGGTCGCAGGCGTGACGTCAGTCAAATATGGACAATTTGCGCTTGTGCCTTTTGCCTCCAAAGTGGGGGAAAGAGAAGGCGAGGACCGAGACTCCAGAAGTCATAGACGTCATTGGTTGACGAGCAACTTGGATATTTTTCTTCATAACTTTCACGAGTCCACAATAGAGGAAACCAGTTACCGGTAACCCTCAACTATAATTCAGCCCAAATTTTCTGTTGCTAAGCCAGACAGTTGTTAAGTAGGTTTTTGCCTCCGTTTTATGACCTTTCTCTGCCACAGTTGTTAAGGGACTCCCTGCAGTTGTTACATGAGTAATACGGTCGTTAAGTGAATCGGGCTTCCCCTCTGACTTTGCTTCTCAGAAGGGGATCACGTGATCCTGGGATACTACAAACCGTCATCAATATGGGCGTAAGTGTGAAAAATGGTCACAATTTTTTTTCCCAGTGCTGTTGTTACTTCAAATGGACATAATTATTAGAATTAGAAATAGAAATAGAAATAGAAATAGAATTAGAATTAGATTTAGAAATAGAAATAGAAATAGAATTAGAATTAGAATTAGAATTAGAAATAGAAATAGAAATAGAATTAGAATTAGATTTAGAATTAGAAATAGAAATAGAAATAGAATTAGAATTAGAATTAGAAATAGAAATAGAAATAGAATTAGAATTAGATTTAGAATTAGAATTAGAATTAGAAATAGAATTAGAATTAGAATTAGAAATAGAATTAGAATTAGAATTAGAATTAGAAATAGAAATAGAAATAGAATTAGAATTAGAATTAGATTTAGAATTAGAATTAGAATTAGAATTAGAAATAGAAATAAATAGAAATAAATAGAATTAGATTTAGAATTAAATTAGAAAAATTAGAATTAGAAATAGAATTAGAATTAGAATTAGAAATAGAATTAGAATTAGAATTAGAATTAGAAATAGAAATAGAAATAGAATTAGAATTAGAATTAGATTTAGAATTAGAATTAGAATTAGAAATAGAAATAGAAATAGAATTAGAATTAGATTTAGAATTAGAATTAGAAATAAATTAGAATTAGATTTAGAATTAAATTAAATTAGAATAGAATTAGAATTAGAATTAAATTAAATTAGAATTAGAATTAGAAATAGAATTAGATATAGAAATAGAAATAGAAATAGAAATAGAATTAGAATTAGAATTAGAAATAGAAATAGAAATAGAAATAGAAATAGAATTAGAATTAGAAATAGAAATAGAAATAGAATTAGAATTAGAATTAGAATTAGAATTAGAATTAGAATTAGAAATAGAATTAGAATTAGAATTAGAAATAGAATTAGAATTAGAATTAGAATTAGAAATAGAAATAGAAATAGAATTAGAATTAGAATTAGATTTAGAATTAGAATTAGAATTAGAATTAGAAATAGAATTAGAATTAGAAATAGAATTAGAAATAGAAATAGAAATAGAAATAGAATTAGAATTAGATTTAGAATTAGAATTAGAATTAGAAAGAATTAGAATTAGAATTAGAATTAGAATTAGAATTAGAAATAGAATTAGAAATAGAATTAGAAATACAAATAGAAATAGAAATAGAATTAGAATTAGAATTAGAATTAGAAATAGAAATAGAATTAGAATTAGAATTAGAATTAGAAATAGAAATAGAATTAGAATTAGAAATAGAAATAGAAATAGAATTAGAAATAGAAATAGAATTAGAATTAGAAATAGAATTAGAATTAGAATTAGAATTAGAATTAGAAAGAATTAGAATTAGAATTAGAATTAGAATTAGAATTAGAAATAGAAATAGAATTAGAATTAGAATTAGAAATAGAATTAGAATTAGAATTAGAAATAGAATTAGAATTAGAATTAGAATTAGAATTAGAAATAGAATTAGAATTAGAATTAGAAATAGAAATAGAAATAGAATTAGAATTAGAAATAGAATTAGAATTAGAAATAGAATTAGAATTAGAAATAGAAATAGAATTAGAATTAGAATTAGAATTAGAATTAGAAATAGAATTAGAATTAGAATTAGAAATAGAAATAGAAATAGAAATAGAAATAGAATTAGAATTAGAATTAGAATAGAGCTGGAACAGACTTTGGAGGTCTTCTAGTCCAGCCCCCTGCTCAGGCAGGACAATTTATACAATCTCAGGCAAGTGACTATTCTTAAAAACCTCCAGTGATGGAGCGCCCACGATTTCTGGTGGCAGGCTGTTCCACTGGTTAATCGTCCTCACTGTTAGGAAGTTTCTCCTGAATTCCAGGTTGCTTCTCTCTTTGATTAGTCTCCAACCATTGCTTCTTGTCCTGCCCTCTGGTGCTTTGGAGGATAACAATATAACAACAACAGAGTTGGAAGGGGCCTTGGAGGCCTTCTAGTCCAACCCTCTGCCTAGGCAGGAAACCCTACACCATCTCATAATTTGACCCTCTCTTCTTTGTGTGGCAGCCCTTCAAATACTGGAATGCTGCTATCATGTCACCCTTAATTCTCCTTTTCTTCAGACTGGCCAGATCCAAATCCTGCAGCCGTTCTTTTTTTTTTGTCTTGGATCATCTTAGTTGCTCTTCTCTGAACTTTTTCCAAAGTCCCAACATATTTTTTGTAGTATAGTGACCAAAATCGGTCACCGTATTCCAGGTGTGGTCTTACTAAGGTTTTATAAAGCGGCGCTAATACTTCGCGTGGTCTTGATTCTATGCCTCTGTTTATACAACTCAGGATTGCATTAGCTTTTTTTGGGCGGCGGCTGCACGCGGCTGGCTCACTAAAAATGAACTGTCATAAGTTTGAGGACTACCTGTAGCATCTTCCTTAAGGAGACTACACTCTGACTGTGGTCTTAAATTTCAGGAGTTGGGATTTCGGTTCCCCAAATTCTCAACCAGCCCAACCTGATTAACAGAAGAACATAAGCAGTGTCCTCCTGGATGGGACCTACCTAGTCCAGCAGTCTGTTCTTCCAGCGGCCAACCAACTGCACCAGGAAGCCCCTCAATCTCCCAGTAGGTGGTCTGCATTGTTGTTGTTTAGTGACTAAGTCGTGTCCGACTCCGTGACCCCATCAACCACAGCATACCAGGTTCCCTAGTCCTCCACCGTCTCCTGGAATTTGTCCACATTCATGTACATTGCATGGATGACCCTATCTAACCATCTCATTCTCTGCCATCTTTTTCTCCTTTTGCCTTCCATCTGTTGTGGTCCGCCAGCAGCCTGTGAAGCTGGCAGTGGAGTCGGACAGTGAGTAGGCTGGGGAGGACAATTGGCTAGTCTTGGAGTCAGGGAAAGGCCAGGACGAGGGCTCTGCGTCGGAGGCAGAGATGGGGGCCAGGGCCCTCTGGGAGCGATGCATGGACTCCGGAGCCTCCATAGGCTGACAGTAGTGAGGCAGAGGAACAGGAGGAGCCTGTTCCTAATGCAAGGATGAGAAGAGCTGCCAGAAGGCAAGAGCAGGTAAAACAAAAGGGACGACTCAGGAGTAAGGCCAGAAGATGATTGGCCTCTCCCATAAGGCTTAAAAGAGCAGCAACGAGCTGCTGGGTTCTTTGTAGAAAAGCAACATTGATTCCATTGCTTCTTGTCAGCGTCTCTTGAACTTTGTGGGGCTTTACCAAGAAAAGCTTTTGGCAGGTTGCCAAAGACAACAAAGGTTGGTGATAAAGCCGCAGGACTGTTTATGAAGAATTTGTTTTGGACTAAACTGAGAATGAATGAATTCTCAGCTGTTTTAATAAAATAAGTTTGTTCAGGACTGAATTGTGTTTGGTAATCACTACTTGGGCCTCGGTCACAAAATCGTCTTTCCCACCATAAGGTCCTTCTCCAAGGAGTCCTCTCTTCTCATTAGATGGCCAAAGTTGAAGGTGAGCTTCAACTTCAGGATCTGTCCTTCCAAACAGGATCTGTCCCTCTAAAGCAGGGATCTCCAGCCTTGAGAACTTTAAGACTTGTGGACTTCAACTCCCAGAATTCCTCAGACAGCTTTGCTGTCTGAGGAATTCTGGGAGTTGAAGTCCACAAGTCTTAAAGTTCCCAAGTGTTCTGTCCCCTCCCTTCCTTCCCAAAACAATACACCAGCCGAGGCTGTCTGCCAGCAATTTATTTACACTTGGCCTAGTTCCTTCTGGCAACAAAAGTTCTGGCAACGTTCCTTTATGTGCCAGCCAAGTCCTTATCAAGCAGCAGCGTGCCGACAGGCCATTGCCAGTGTTAGATTCGGGCAATAACGAGACAGGAGACCAGGATAGTGACAACAGCTCTTTACTATAGGGTGAATCCAGCAACCAGTGCCCGGGAAAACCTCTCCTTATATACAGTTTAGCCGGTGGCTTCAACCAATCAGCAACGTGCTTTTTTCCCGCCAAAACTTTTAAAGATACATTACACTCCTTCCCTCCCAGAAAACACTTTACCAATATTTACATAATATTTACATCTTATTTTTCGACATAATCACGCAAGTAGACTGGGCGTCTCCTGACTCTTTCAGACCTGCGCAATTCATTCTCTGGGAGTGAGTCAAGCTGACTGGAGGGACTGTTTGTTCCTCTCAGCTCCTCCTCTAGGCCATCCGGCCCTGGATTATTTGCAGAGTCTTCCCTGCTGTCTTCAGGATGAACCAGTTGGCGTCGCTGGACCTCCCGGCACTCAGATAAGTCCCGCGTTAGCCCCGGGTTTGAGTCAGCTGTGGATTCCAACATTGAATAGTCAGGGCATGTTTCGTCTGATTCTGTATTACCTGTTATGCGTTTTCTTATCTGGTCTATGTGGCGCTTCCATACCCGGCCATCCTCCAACTCTATTAGATATGACTTTGGTCCTGTTATTTCTAGGATTGTTCCTGCTAACCAGGTTGGGCCCTCGCTGTAGTTGTGTGCCCACACTAGGTCGCCTGTTGCCATCCCTCTTGTTTTACCGTGTGCCCCTTTGTAACCGTCTGGTGTGTAGTTTGGGTTTAAACGGTCTAGTGGGCACCTAAGCTTCCGACCCATTAATAGCTCGGCCGGGCTGCGGCCAGTTGTGACACAGGGGGTTCTGTGTTGGACTGCTAAATATGTATCAATTTTTGTTTGCCAATCGCCTGGCCTGATTCTGGACAATGCTTCCTTTGCGCTCCGAACGAAACGTTCTGCAAGGCCGTTCGTCGCAGGGTGGAAAGGCGCCGAGAGGACATGTCGGATGCCCTCCTCTGCCAAGTACCCCTCAAACTGGGTTGCCGTGAATTGCGGGCCGTTATCGGAGACTAAAGTGTCGGGCAACCCGTGGGTTACAAATAGGTGCCGTAGGACTGAAATCACGGCCTCGGCTGTCATGGATCTCATGAGAATGATTTCCAGCCATTTGGAGTAGGCATCGACTACTACCAGAAAGGTTTGGCCGTGGAAGGGGCCGGCAAAATCGATATGGATCCTAGACCAGGGGCCCTGGGGTCTCTCCCATTCCCGAATTGGGGCCGTTGGGGGTAGCGGTCTGGACTCCTGGCAGGCCTGGCATTTCCCTACCCTTTCAGCAATTTCCGAGTCCATTAAGGGCCACCACACATAGCTTCTCGCTAGACCCTTCATTCTCACGATCCCTGGGTGGCCTTCGTGAAGGAGATCCAATACCTTTTTCCTCAATTTCTCCGGGATCACCACTCGATCCCCCCATAGCAGGCACCCCCCTTGAGCCGAGAGTTCCCCACGTTTTTTTACAAACTCTTTAAAACGCTCGCCCGGCGCAGCGGGCCAACCTCTTTGTACCCAACCAATCACAGTTCTTATTGTAATGTCCTTATACGAAGCCCGAGCCACCTCTTTGGATGTGACTGGGCCAGAGTCCAAAGAGTCAATTAGCAGAACTGGTATCCCGGAGTGGGGTCTTGATAGTCTCTGGTAGCGGGCATCTGCTCAGGCGTCTGCATGCCCTAATTCCTTTCCTGGCCGGTGTAGTAATTTGTAGGAATACGCTGCCAGGAAGATAGTCCATCGGGTCAGTCTTGGCGAAAGTGCCACGGGCGTTGGGCGGTCGCCTGCCAGCAGACCTAGCAAAGGTCTATGGTCCGTGATGATTTCAAAATCACGACCAAATACATATTCATGGAATTTCTTTACTCCTGAAACTATAGCCAAGGCTTCCTTATCAAGCTGGCTATAATTCCTTTCAGTTGATGACATGGTTCGGGAGTAGTATGCAATAGGGGCTTCTGTGCCATTTGGTAACCTGTGGCTGAGCACAGCCCCCACCCCATAGGGAGATGCATCGCAGCTTAACACTAATGGCAGCGTGCCATTGTATTGGATAAGGAGGCTATCACTCGTTAGGAGATTCTTTACCCCTTCGAATGCCCTAGCTTCCGCCTTTCCCCAAGACCATGCAGCCGTCTTTGCTAGTAATTTATGCAGCGGCTCGGCTACTGTTGCCTTATTCCTTAAGAATACTGCGTAGAAGTTGACCAGACCTAAGAATGCCTGTAACTCCGTTTTGTTCTTTGGAACCGGGGCCTTCCTGATGGCCCGTACCTTGCTCTCAGTGGGGTGAATCCCTTCCCTGTCTATCCGGTAGCCCAGGAATTCCACAGACTCAACCCCGATCTGGCATTTGTTCAGTTTAACCGTGAGACCGGCAGACCGGAAAATGCCCAAAACTTTTCGCAGCCTTACCCCTAATTCCTCTAGATTTTCAGCGGATACCAGTACATCGTCAAAGTATGGTACCACCCCTGGTAGTCCCTGCAATAACCGCTCCATTAGGTTCTGAAATAATCCTGGAGCCACACTAACCCCAAACTGTAACCGGGTACACTTAAAAGCCCCTCTGTGAGTCACAATTGTCTGCGCTTCGGCTGTGCTGCTATCTACGGGCAGCTGTTGATAGGCTTGGGCCAAGTCTAGCTTGGCAAAACTTGCCCTTGCCCCATTGAGTGCAGTAAGTGCTGTACCACCGAACGGGTAAGCACTCTTTGCAACGCTTTGTTAAGCGTTGCCTTGTAGTCAGCGCAAATCCGGACCGACCCGTCCGGTTTGACTGGGGTGACTATAGGGGTCTCCCACTTAGCATGGTCAACTGGCACTAGAATTCCCTGGTGTACTAGCTTGTCCAGTTCCCGGTCAATCCTGGGCTTTAGGCGACGGGACCCTCCTAGCCTTTAGACGGATAGGGGCAACTTGGGGTCTAAGTTAAAGAGATAGGGGTCCCGTGTACTTGCCCAGGCAGTCTCTGAAAACGTCCCCAAATTCTTTCACGAGTCGGTCTTTGAGGTCGACTTCGTTTCTGAAGATTCCAGTCTCTCCCATCCCCAATGCTCGGAACCAGTCCAGTCCCAACAAGCTTGGCAGGGTCCCATCGACAATGGTGATGGGCAGAGTTTTCTTGTATTGTCCATACTCGACGTGGACGGACGTTACCCCTCGAACAGGGATGCGATTCCTTGGTAGTCTTGTACCTTTAATTTCTGTGGTTGCAGCTTGCGCTTTGCGATGGCTGGTAAGGCTCTCACGAGTGTCCCAGGACATGATCGTGATCGATGAGCAGTGTCCACCTCAATCGGCACGGCACCCCTCAATCTTTGCCTTTGTAAAGATTTTTTCTCTAAGCGTGTTGATCGTGACCCACTCTCACGACAGTCTGATTCAACCGCGCCTTTTTAAACTGACCACTCGCGGGCCGCTTCGCGTTCCAGCGCTCTGATTGGCGGTTTGAATTTTTGGCGGGAAGGTTGGGGTGCTCGACAGACCTGTGCTAGGTGCCCTTCCTTTCGCATCGCCGACAAGTTGCATCCTTAAATCTGCATTGTTGTCGTTGGTGTTGCCCTCCGCAACTCGCGCAGTCACCCGGTCGTCTTTCTCCGGCCTCCCGGTGTGGAAGACTCCTTCCTCCTCCTCACCGTCCGATTCGGCCTGGACCTCTTCATTGTGGACGGGTTGATTTCGCACCAGCCGTTAGTGCGACCTGCTTTTGTAGGGTTTCCGCGCTTGGGTAGACATCTCGTGAGCCCTGGCTTCGTCCAAGGCGTTTGCCAGCATTAGGTTGCTTTTAGACAGCAGCCGCCTCCGCAAACGGATGTCCCTGACCCCGCGGATGAGTTGCTCCAGCAATGCCTCATCCAGGTCTCGGTACTCGCAATGTTTTGAGGCTTTCCTCAGGGCGGCCATGTATGCGCTGATGGACTCGCCCTCTTGCTGTCTGCGCTCCCCGAATTCGAACCGTTGCACATACTTGGACGGCGTCGGTGCAAAATGGTTCTTCAATAAAGTCTGCAGAGTTTGCCACGGTACCGACTGTACCAGCGTTGGCTCAGCCAGGGATTCTGCGGTGTCGAAAACTTCTGGACCGCAGTGGCTCAGGAAATACGCTCGTTTCCTGTTGTCTGAAACTCCTTGAAGTTCGTTCGCCTCGAGGAAACACTCGAAACGAGCCATGTATGACCCCCATTTTTCCTTAGCTGGGTCGAATGGCGCTGGCGGTGTGTAGCCGGACATCGCTGCTTTCCGCCCCTTGTTTGCTGGGTTCGCGTCTTCCTGGTGAGTTCAGCTCTTTTCCTGGCGCTCTTAGCCTCGAGATCCCACCTTCGTCGCCAGTGTTAGATTCGGGCAATAACGAGACAGGAGACCAGGATAGTGACAACAGCTCTTTACTATAGGGTGAACCCAGCAACCAGTGCCCGGGAAAACCTCTCCTTATATACAGTTTAGCCGGTGGCTTCAACCAATCAGCAACGTGCTATTTTCCCGCCAAAACTTTTAAAGATACATTACAGCCAGGGCAACCAGGAGGCTGCAGGATGATCTAAAGTACTCACAAGCAATCCCAGCCTTCAGTCCAAAGCAGTCAAAGAGCCAGTAGTCTGTAACTTTGTCCGACACAAGGCCTACAGAGCACTCTCCCTGCTTTTATCCCCTGTGGGGTGTGGCTTCATGACTCAGCACTCCCTGGGCTTGCCCCACCCTTTCCTCTGCTGCGCACGCTTCTCTCGGCGTCACTGTTTCTCATCTAGCCAAGATTGATCCTCAGCAACTGGTTCTTGGAGCGTTGCCAGGGAGGAGGAGGGGTCGGGGGGAAGAGGCCTTGTCAGCTCCTCCTCCTCCTCCTCCTCCTGGCATGCAGCTGGAATCTGGGACGGTGCCAGGGAGGAGGAGGGTCCAGGGGGGAAGGAGGCCGTGCCAGCTGCTCCTCCTCACTCTCTGAATCATCCGGCTCCAGGAGGCCAGGCCCGGAGGCCGGAGCCACGACACCAAGGTTGGAGACCCCTGCTCCAAAGGACAGCTAGGGCTGATTGCCTTTAGAATCTGATTGGACCTCCTCGCAGTCCAAGAACTCTCATAGTCTTCTCCAACACCACAGTTCAGAAGCATCAATTTTTTTGGTGCTCAGCCTTTCTCATGGTTCAACTTTCATAGCCAGACATGACTCCTGGGAAACCCGTAGCTTTGACTATACAGAACTTTGCCAACAAAGTGATTTCTCTGCTTTTTAATATGCTCTCTAGGTTTGCCACTAGCTTTCCTCCCAAGGAGCAAAGGTGTTTTTTTTTTAATTTCATGGCTGCAGAAGTTAGAACTGAAGAAGCTCCTCGGATGAGAAGTGAAACATTTTCCAGGGTGGGGGGAGGAAATATCCAAGAAAGTCCAGTTGTCTTTTAGAAAAGCACCTTTGGGACAACCATAACTTAGATGGTTGACAATCTCCGTAAAAGCTTGGGGTGGCCTGAGAGCAGTCTTCCAGGATTTGAGGAGCTGTCACAGAGAAGAGGGGGTCGACCTATTCTCCAAAGCACCTGAAGGCAGGACAAGAAGATGGAAACTAATCTAAGAGAGAACCAACCTAGAACTGAGGAGAAATTTCCTGACGGTGCGAACAATTAATCAGTGGAACAGCTTGCCACCAGAAGTTGTGGGTGCTCCATTACTGGAGGTTTTCAACCAAAGATTGGACAACCATTTGTCCGGAATGGTCTAAGGCAATGATGGCTAACCTTTTTGCCATCGCGTGCCAAAAGTGGAGGGAGTTGCGCATGTGCGTGGCCACACCCATAATTCTATGTGCCTCGCACGGCTCCCCCCCCATTCCCCCTGCTTTTGGGACGGTGGGCCTGTTTTTCTGCTTTCCCCAGGCTCCAGAGCCTTTCTAGGAGCTTGGGGAGGGTGAAAACAGCCTTCCCCGCCCCGCTCCGGAAGCCGGAAACTGCCCGTTTGCTGACTTCTGGTGGGACTGGAAGGCCTACTATTGAGCTCGCGTGCCCACCAATATGGCTTCACGTGCCACCTGTGGCACGCCTGCCATAGGTTTGCCATCATGGGTCTAAGGCCATGATGGTGAACCTATGGCAGAGCCATATCCGTGGGCATGTGAGCGTTGCCCTAGCTCAGCTCCGGCAGCTGATTTTCGGGCCTTCCGGTCCCACCGGACATCGGCAAGTGGGCCATTTCCAGCCTCTGGAGGGCCTCCGGGGGGGTGGGGAAAGCTGTTTTCGCCCACCCCAGGCTCCAAGAAAGGCTCTGAAGCCTGAGGAGGGTGAAAAACAGGCCTACTGGGTCCACCGTGTCATCGCGTACCAAAAGCAGGAGGAGAACGGGGGGGGGGAGGTCACATGGGCATGCGTGGGGGGGGGAGGATGGACACATGCGTGGATCCCCCACCCCGGCGCGACTCCCGCTTTTGGCACGCGATGGCAAAAAGGTTTTGCCATCACTGGTCTAAGGTTTCCTGCTTGAGCAAGGGGTTAGACTAGAAGTCCTCCAAGGTTCCTTCCAACCCTATGATTCTAATTCTAATTCTAAGTTCCAACCTCCAAGCCGATGATGAGGTCCATGAATGAATATCAATGAGTAATACCAGCTATTAACCGGGGTCATCATAGATATATATTGGATTGGGTTTTTTTGTTCTTTCCTTCTTTGACCTTCGTCAGAGCCAATTAACCCGTTTGCAAACTCCTCAGCCCTGGACAAGATCTGGAAACACTTAATGATATTTGCAAGGTTGGATTAATAATCCGTCCACTCCTGTTTCAGATCAACTAATTGTGTGGAAAGTCACCTTTGGCACTCGTTGTCTCCGGCTTACATATTAGGTATTTAAGCAGGACTCAGGTTTCTAATTGCAAGGTCAAAGAATATTTTCAGCTCAGCTCTGGATTTCAAGAAGGGTTAGCAGGGTGGTCCTAATACATATTAAATTTTATATACAATTATATATAATTTTATATATATTATATGGGACTTTGTTCACCCATTTGCACTATTCAGGTGAACCTGAGAGCACAGATAAACCTCCCAGGGGCCTCAATGACTCCCGGAGAGAGTACTAAGGACCAGATGACTTCAGGGAATATAAATCCTTCCATCCTCCACCATTTAGTCAGAACTGAAGAAGCCTCTTGGATGAAAAGCAAAATGTCTTAACAGATTAACAGAGTTGGAAGGGACTTTGCAGGGCATCAAATCCAATCCCCTGCCCAAGCAGGAGACCCTACATCCAGTGGTGGGATTCAAATAATTTAACAACTGGTTCTCTACCCTAATGACCAGCTGGGTAGGTGTGGCTCGGTGATCATGTGACCGTGTGGGCGTGGCCAACTCGACATCACTCACGTCAATGGGCGCGTCGCCTTAGCTGTTACAATGTAGTAAGGGTTAAGCAGAGAGGCAGTTTCTGTAAGCAGGGCAATAAAGATGAGGCTAGAAATACCACCAGAATGTTTCCTTCCTGTCTGCCTTACAGGATTAGCCCTGTGAAGTGGAAAAACCAAAACAAAACTAGATTTCTTCCAACAACCGGTTCTCCGGACTGCTAAGAAAGTTAACAACCGGTTCTCCCGGATAGGTGCGAACCGGCTGAATCCCACCACTGCCTACATCTGCCTCTACCTAGGTTCGAACTCACAACCCTCCTGATCGTGAGGCAAGAGCTCCGCCTCTAGGCCACAGCAGTAAGTCCAACTGCCTCTTGAAACAGCACCTCTGGAACAAACTTCTGTGAGCAACGCACTCCCCTCTGTCTTCCCGCATGAAAGAATGCACGAGAGCTGCTTGTGCGCAAATGCTTGTAATTTGCCTGTCAGGGTCATGATGTGCTGGGTTGGAACAGAGCAGCTTCAAGCTCCACCCACCTCTTGGCTCCGCCTTTCCCCTTGGCCCCGCCTCCTCCCCTAAAGCGCATAAAAGCCGCTCGGTCCAACCTGCATCCATTCTTCAGCCAGAGCGCATCGTTCAACTGAGCAGGTGGGTAACCCATCCCCTTTTTTCTCCTGGTTCATAATTCTGTCCTTTTCTTTAACTTCATCAAGTCTTGTATTGTCTGAAGGGCAAACTTGCTTATTTAACTGGGCTTGTTGGGCGAGGAAGTTTATTCAGAATTTCTATTTTCTATTCCCCCTCCCCCAATTTTTATACAGCAGGGTTTAATTTTGGGAACTGATTTCCGCACGTTTGGTGTCCTTGAGTTTTGAAGGCGCTCAGAAGAAATGGAAATTGCTGCAAACGTGGGCCGAATCGAAGATTTTCCTCACCAGTTTTGCAGACGTGAAAGGAGGATTCTCCAGGAGGTTTTTAGTACCCTGATCGGTCTTTTAATCTATAAAGGGAGCAGAGCGTACATCAGTGGCTATATGGGGACAGGCCAATGGTGGATCCATGGCGAGCAAGATGTTTTTGTTTTTGTTTCCAGTTTCCAGAACACATCAAAAAGAAGGTATAGATGCTATTTCTCTTTTGTGGTCCTTACGGATTGTATAAGTTGCTTTTGGGTATAGTCGAAAGGAGGGATGGATGATCAATTTCACTTTCATTTGTTTTAAATCGGTTTTTGTCAACCTTGTCCACTTTTAGTTTATTAAGCTATTTTGTAATTTTGCAAATTTACAAAATAGCACGAATGAGATATATGTATGTATGTATGTATGTATGTATGTATGTATGTATGTATGTATGTAAGAGGCATAGAATCAAAATCATGTGAAGTATTAGTACCACTTTATAAAAGCCTCAGTAAGGCCACACCTGGAATGCTGCATCCAGTTTTGGTCGCCACACTACAAAAAAGATGTTGAGGTTTTGGAAAAAATGCAAAGACGAGCAACTAAGATGATTAATGGCCTGGAGACTAAAATCTATGAAGAAGGGTTGCAGGATTGGAGTTTTGGCCGGTCTAGAGAAAAGAAGGACTAAGGGGGACATGATAGCAGTATTTGAGGGGCTGCCACAAAGAAGAGGGAGTCAAGCTATTCTCCAAAGCACCTGAGGGTAGAACAAGAAGCAATGGGTGGAAACTGATCAAGGAGAGAAGCAACTTAGAACTAAGGAGAAATTTCCTGACAGTGAGAACAGTTAACCAGTGGAACAGCTTGCCACCTGAAGTTGTGGGTGCTGTATCACCGGAGACTTTTAAGAAGCGAATGGACAGTCACTTGTCTGAGATGGTACAGGGTCTCCTGTTTGAGCAGGGGGATGGACTAGAAGACCTCTAAGGTCTTGATCTTGTAAATTGTGGTCACATGACTACAGGAATATGGTTCAGTTGCCGAACACCCAAAATATGGTCATGTCAGAATTTTGGAAAAAAGTCATAAGTACTGGACGATCTGTTGTAAATTTGAATGGTCACTTAGTGACCGGTTGTAAGATGAGGACTATCCATGTATCTACAAAAGAATTTCCTTTCCCTACTTTACAAAAAGGTTAAGAGTTTTGCGACCTTCAAAGTTTTTGTGATAAAGCTTCACATCTCTTCATAAAGGACATGTAAACAAATTTGTCACACGATGCAAGGAGACTTTTATTAATGTAGAACTGGTTTTTAAATTAAACAGAGTATATTTAAATTTTATTTTTAAACAGTTATAGGCTTTGGATCACTCAGGGCTGTTTTGGGTTCTAAGCCCAGGACGCGCACCAAATACCGGCTCTCTGACACCTTAATAAAATTGTGGTTTTCCTTGTTGTTGCTTGTTCGCCAGATGCATCAGTCGGAGAAGAAGATCTCCGGTTGAGCCGTCCAGTCCGGTCAAATTCCTTTCCGGAGACGTCCGTCCTCTCTCGCCGTTCTCATTTCCACAGGCAGCATCGGTGACGCAACTCTCTGTAAGAGGATGCGAAGGAGAAGAACCTGTTGAGTTTTGGCACTGACCGCGATGCCTCATGGGTGAGTCCCAGACAGGTAAGGAAGATGGCCAAAGCTTTTCCCAGCTCTTATTTGAGTCGTTTAGCACCAACTCACTCTGGGTGGGGTTAGGATGGTCCCCAACCCATTGAGTCAAAGAGGAGGGGGGTCAACTTATTTTCAAAGGTTCAAAGAGGGCAGGACAAGAAACAATGGATGGAAACAAATCAAGGAGAGAAGCAACCTGGAATTAAGGAGAAATTTCCTAACAGTTATAATAATTAACCAGTGGAACGGCTTGCCACCAGAAGTTGCGGGTGCTCCATCACTGGAGGTTTTTAAGAAGAGATCAGACGAGCATTTGTCTGGAATGGTACAGGTTCTCCTGCTTGAGCAGGGGGGGTTGGACTAGAAGACCTCCAAGGTCCCTTCCAGCTCTATTCTGATTGATTGGAAAATATTCCCCTCTGGATTTCTGCAAATTAAAGGTGTTTTTTTTTAATTTACATTTATATCCCGCCCTTCTCCAAAGACTCAGGGCGGCTTACAGTGTATAAGGCAATAGTCTCATTCTATTTATATATTTACAAAGTCAACTTATTGCCCCCCCAACAATCTGGGTCCTCCTTTTACCTACCTTATAAAGGATGGAAGGCTGAGTCAACCTTGGACCTGGTGGGACTAGAACCTGCAGTAATTGCAGGCAGCTGTGTTTTTAATAACAGGCTTCTTACAGCCTGAGCTATTACGGCCCTTACCGTATTTCCCTATTTGGGAATAGGTTAGCGTTCCTCAGCCTTGACCGCCTTAAGAGGTGAGGACTTCAATTCCCAGAATTCCCCAGGCCACAAATTCTGGGAGTTGAAGTGCACACGTCTTAAAGTGATGAAAGTTGTGAAACAATGAAATAGGTAATACTGCTCTTAATTCCTGCCCAATGAGCAAATCAAAACACCTCCCATTTCTATTACAGGAAGTTTGTTTATTGGACTTTTATAAGATTATGGGGAGCTGAGATACCTGATCATGCAGTAGAAAAAAATGCCAGTACAGGTAGTCCTCATTTAGTGACTGCCGTTGGTTGCAACAACTCAGTGATTAAACACAATATATTTAATGAATACAGAGAGAGGGAGAGAGAGAAAGAGGGAGAGGCTACAAAGATCACTGGTTGTTGCCACCTCCTTTAGATAAATTTCTCTGGTACCGACCGTTTCTTTTTCCTTGTTTTCCTCCTCTGCAAGGCAGAAAGCTGCTTAAAAAAGCTCAATTTTTCTGAGCGACTCTCTTCCCAGGAGAGGGCATCCTTAAAAAGTTCTAACTGCCAGTCAACGACCTCAGTTTTGTCACCTTAGTTGATTAGAAGCCTCCCATCAGCTGGCAGCTGCTGCCTGAAACTGACTGGTTCTTAATCAGAGTCGCTCTGAAGATTTTCGTTGTTCTAAACGCCTGCGTTGCTTGGGAAATGAATTTTTAATCACCTCCTCTTTGTGAACCGTCACGATCTGAGGCCGTTGATAAACGAGGGCTACCTTTATAGAAGAGGATGGTTTTTAACTCGCTGAAATCTTTTCAGGCGCCTCAAACTTTAACTCCCAGGGCTATCAGGAATTCTGGGAGTTGAAGTCCAACACATCAGGAGGGCACCTGGTTAGAGAACAGAACGCTTTAGGGCTTCAGCACCGCTCAAGATAACATTTGGCTGAGGATGAATGCGATTAAATTTTCTACCACGTGTCTGGTATTTCTTTTTCTCCCCGTTTTCCTTTCCCCACCTCTGGTTCCCCCCCTCCTATAAATACCATCATTGCAGCAAATGCCAGGGGCCGCGCATCGCCCGCCTGCACCGCAGGGCTTCCCACCAGCCTCGCAGGGAGAAGGGAGAAAGTTCTCTTCCAGGCAACGCAGAGACTCCGAAGTCCCAAAATAGCAGCCCATCTCTTCTCCACAACAAATGTTGGGCCCGAAGCAGTTCCCTCTGTTGCCAGGGCCGCAGGGGATACACTAAAAGAGAAATGAAAAGAAGATGATTAAACATCTGAAGGTATCACCAGGGAAAAAAACAACATTTAATCTCTCACCTGGTATAGCTGACAAAGTGAGGAGAGCCCGTGGCTTAGAGGTCAATACATCTCCCTAATATGTAAGTAGCGCGGATTCAGATATGGCTAGCTGACGAGAGCTAAATAGCTTGAAATGGAACTATACTAATCTAAAGATAAAGATTCTCCTTGCACATCCTGTTGTGACCCAGGCCCAAGTAGGTAGTAGGAAACTCAGTCTGTGTAGCAAACAAACAAACTTTATTTGAACAGCTGAGAATTACTTCATTCCCAGCGTCGTTCAACTAAATTAAAACAAATTCCTCCCAACACAAATTACCCAGTCCTATCACAAACCTTGGTCCAATTAGGCAAACTGCCAAAGGCCTTTCTTGGCAAAAGTTCAGAAGACACTGATACAAAATAAATGCAAGAAGATGAAGCTATCAGTGTTGTTTTCCGGCAAAGCTCAAACGCCATTGCTGGTCTATTTAAGCCTATGGGGGTGGGAGGGCAATCATCTCTTGGCCCTACTCCCGAGTTTCTCCTCTTTGCTTGAGCTGTTCTTGCCTTCTGGGAGCTCTTCTCATGCGTGCATTAGGAACAGGCTCCTCCTGTTCCTCTGCCTCACTACTATCAGTCTCTGGAGGCTGCGGAGTCCACACCTCACTCCCCGATGGCCCTGGCCTCACCTTAGCCTCATCGTTGTCTGACTCCGTTGCCAGCTCTGCAGGCTGCTGGCGGACCACAACACATCCATGCTAGTCGTTCCCGACTCTAGGGGGCGCTGCTCATCTCCGTTTCAAAGCCGAAGAGCCAGCGCTGTCTGAAGACATTCTCTGGGGTCATGTGGCCAGCATGACTCAACGCCAAAGGCACACGACATGCTGTTACCTTCCCACCAAAGGTGGTCCCTATTTTTTCTACTTGCATTTTTTACCTGCTTTCGAACTGCTAGGTTGGGAGAAGCTGTGACAAGTTACGGGAGCTCACCCCCGTTACGCGGCACTAGGGATTCGAACCGCTGAACTGCCGACCTTTCGATCGACAAGCTCAGCGTCTTAACCACTGAGCCACTGTGTCCCTTTTGGGATCTATACTAGTCTCCCTTTATTTCTTTGTCGTTAAATATAAATTCAACACAAAAAATGGTTTGTCGCGAAGGCTCCTGGATTGGGGCCAAAAGGTGAAAGCGGAACAAGTATACTCCATCCCGTATTTGGATAGACCAGGTTACCCTAATAGACTGGTCTCACAGGGGGGGGGGAAATACTTTATCTGGAGGCGTGAGTTCATGCAAAGCTGTCGTAGCTCCTCCCTATTGCAAAATCCCAAAACGTTAAGGTAGACTGCTGCTCGACCTGGAGGTTCGCTGAATGGGCCATCTCAGGAGACCCATCTCCTGGGCAATTTTTCAATGACTCTTTCGAAAGCCGTTTGTGACTGTCAAATGCTAGGCACACTTACACCCAGGAGTAAATCTGCTATAGAGAAAGTAAAGATAGTAAAATGAAAAAAATTGCAGGCGATTGGGAGAGCAATGAACCCTTTCAAGGTTTGGTGTAGTAGGGGTTAAGGCACCAGGCTGGAAAGCAGGACACGGTGAGTTCAAATCCTGCCATAGCCATGAAAGACAACTAGCTGACTTTGGGCCAATCATGAAATGGTGAGTTCTAGTCCCGCCTTAGGAATGAAAGCCAGCTGGGTGGGCCAATCACCAGGAGACTGTGAGTTCTAGCCCCACCTTAGCCATGAAAACTGGGCCAGCCACTTTCTTTCAGCCCAACCGACCTCACAGGATTGTTGTTCTGGGGAAAAGAGGACGAGGAAGGTGTGTTGGATGGAAACTAATGAAAGGGATTTCCAACCTAGAAATAAGGAGAAATTTCCTGACAGTGAGAACAATTTATCAGTGGAACAACTTGCCACCAGATGTTTTCCGGTCTCCTGCTTGAGCAGAGGGCTGGACTAGAAGACCTCCAGGGTCCCTTCCAACTGTGTTATTCTCTAAAGGATCTTTTCACCGCCTTGAGTGATTTGTAAAAAGATGGGACAGAAATAAATGAACAAATAAAATACAACTTGAAAGCTACGCGGGTCCCAGGAAAACCACGTTGGGAGAGTTTGGCGCTCATTTGTTTAACTTGATGCTGAGGACATTCTTCCCTAATAGCATCCAGCTGCCGAATCATAAAGAGATGTAAATACATAATTAAAAATAAATGACATTTCAAGCAGCTGTTGCCAAGACGAGATCTCCCTGATTCTGTCTGTGGACCGTGTGTTTGTGGATGATAGCAGAAAGTCAGGAGAAGTCCGGCCGTAACTTTTCTGATTAACCAATTGTATGAAAAGTTTTATGAAACTTTCTGCCTGGAAACAGCTGTAAGTTTAGCCTGCTGATTGGATCATACTATTAACCTGGGGTGTTAGTTTACCATTGCTAATCCAGATGCCACCCCACCCCCCCAAATGGAGTTAACCTGGTCTCTAAAAGCTGAACAAGGTTGAACCTAGTAAAGACTTGGATGAGAGGCCACAAGGAAATCCCAGGGCCATCACATAGCATGGGAAAAGTTTTTTTTTAAAAAAAAATGGTTTCCACATTGTTGCCAAAAAAAAAACCAAGTGGTAATCCCCAGGAACTGCGTTCCATTCAAAAGAGATTTAAAGCTTGGATGGGAGACCACAGGGAAATCCCAGGGCTATAAACTAGATTGGATAATCCAAAAACCATCCCAGAATATAGAAATGCTAAACCGTTATGGTACAATTAGGGTGGGGGGGGGAAAATCCAACTACCTTATGGATTTGTCCATGAAAGATTTGAATTCTAAGCTCTCTCTTCTTACTTCAGCTAACTCTTATATCTTGATTTAGTAGTCCTGACCCCTTTCATTGAACAAAAGAGTCCGACAATCTGCAAATCCACTTACAGGGGTCTTTCTTCCTGGGCCCCCCCACCTCTCTTTTTCCTGGGCTCACAATAATCTTGTCAATTCTGGAAATGCTCTGAGATTTTAACAAGCCGAAGGCACAGAATCTCCTAGGGCTGGAAGGGACCTCCGAGATCTTCTAGTCCAACCCCCTGCTCAAAGTAGGAGACCTTATACCCTCCCAGTCAAATGGGTTGTCCAATCCATTCTTGAGAACCTCCAGAGGTGGAGCATCCAGTAAACCGTTTCCCTGATTCTCACTGTCAGAAGTTTCCTCCTTAGTTCCAGGTTGGGTGTCCCCCCAATTGCTTCTTGTCCTCCCCTCTGGGTCTTTGGAGAACAAGTCGATCCCTTCTTCTCTGGGACAGCTTCTCAAGTACTGGAAGATAGTTTTCATGTCACACACCCCCCCCTAATTCTTCTCTTCCATAGGCTAGACAAGGGGTAGTCAACCTTTTTATACCTACCGCCCACTTTTGTATCTCTGTTAGTAGTAAAATTTTCTAACCGCCCACCGATTCCACAGTAATGCGCCATGTATCGTCATCTGCGCATGCCTCTCGCGCATCGTGGATTGGGTGCCACCAGCTCTCCTTGTCTGTTACAGCTGGGTGGGCCAATCATGAAATGGTGAGTTCAAATCCTGCCATAGCCATGAAAGACAACTAGCTGACTTTGGGCCAATCATGAAATGGTGAGTTCTAGCCCCACCTTAGCCATGAAAGACAACTAGCTGACTTTGGGCCAATCATGAAATGGTGAGTTCAAATCCTGCCATAGCCATGAAAGACAACTAGCTGACTTTGGGCCAATCATGAAATGGTGAGTTCTAGTCCCGCCTTAGGAATGAAAGCCAGCTGGGTGGGCCAATCATGAAATGGTGAGTTCAAATCCTGCCATAGCCATGAAAGACAACTAGCTGACTTTGGGCCAATCATGAAATGGTGAGTTCAAATCCTGCCATAGCCATGAAAGACAACTAGCTGACTTTGGGCCAATCATGAAATGGTGAGTTCAAATCCTGCCATAGCCATGAAAGCCAGGTGGCTGACTTTGGGCCAATCACCAGGAGATGGTGAGTTCTAGTCCCGCCTTAGGCAAGAAAGCCAGGTGGGTGACCTTGGGCCAATGACCAGGAGACTGTGAGTTCTAGCCCCACCTTAGCCATGAAAGACAACTAGCTGACTTTGGGCCAATCATGAAATGGTGAGTTCAAATCCTGCCATAGCCATGAAAGACAACTAGCTGACTTTGGGCCAATCACCAGGAGACTGTGAGTTCTAGTCCCGCCTTAGGAATGAAAGCCAGCTGGGTGGGCCAATCATGAAATGGTGAGTTCAAATCCTGCCATAGCCATGAAAACTGGGCCAGCCACTTTCTTTCAGCCCAACCAACCTCACAGGATTGTTGTTCTGGGGAAAAGAGGACGAGAAAGGTGTGTTGGATGGAAACTAATGAAAGGGATTTCCAACCTAGAAATAAGGAGAAATTTCCTGACAGTGAGAACAATTTATCAGTGGAACAACTTGCCACCAGATGTTTTCCGGTCTCCTGCTTGAGCAGAGGGCTGGACTAGAAGACCTCCAGGGTCCCTTCCAACTGTGTTATTCTCAGCCAAGCACCTTCTTCAGTTCCATAGGCTAGACAAGGGGTAGTCAACCTTTTTATACCTACCGCCCACTTTTGTATCTCTGTTAGTAGTAAAATTTTCTAACCGCCCACCGATTCCACAGTAATGCGCCATGTATCGTCATCTGCGCATGCCTCTCGCGCATCGTGGATTGGGTTGTGGGGGGGGGCGGGTACCGGCTACCAGCTCTCCTTGTCTGTTACAGCTGGGTGGTGTGGGGGGAGATGCGCGAGCTATTCTGGGACGATGCTTCTTCGTTTGCGGTCGCACTATAGCGCCATTTAGTTCCACTTACATAACGTGAACTAAACTTATGCGCGGGCGATACAAATAGCATATTTTCAGAAATTTAAATTGTCACGGGGAATTTTATGAAAACCTAATGAAAATGTTTTTAAATAGTGCTATGAATTTTTTTAAAAAAAGTCAATTAAATTAAAAAAAAAGGAAAGTGCTTCAGTATCGGACAAAATCCCTACCGCACACCATGAAAGCTGGAACGCCCACTAGTGAGCGGTAGGAACCAGGTTGACTACCACTGGGCTAGACATACCTAATTCCCTCAACCGTTCATCATATGATGTAGCCTCCAGACCCTTCCTCATCTTTACAAATATAAGGCTCTATGGAGACGCTCCATCATCCAGGTTCATGGTTGGCCCAAAGGTGTTTTTCAAATACCAACTGGACTTTCTTAGTTGTTGTTTTTTTTCTTGAAAACCCTTCCCTTCTTGGATAACTGTTTGTCTGAAATGATATTTGTTAGAACAATGAATCAGTGGAAAACAACTTGCCTGCAGAAGTTGTGGATGCTCCGACAGTGGAAGTTTTTAAGAAGAGGTTGGGTAACCAGTTGTCTGAAGTGGTGTAGGGTTTCCTGCCTTAAGCAGGGGGTTGGACTAGAAGACCTCCAAGGTCCCTTCCAACTCTGTTATTCTCTAAAGGATCTTTTCACCGCCTTGAGTGATTTGTAAAAAGATGGGACAATAAATGAATGAACAAATAAAATACGACTTGAAAGCTACGCAGGTCCCAGGAAAACCACGTTGGGAGAGTTTGGCGCTCATTTGTTTAACTTGATGCTGAGGACATTCTTTCCTAGTAGCATCCAGCTGCCAAATCATAAAGAGATGTAAATACATAATTAAAAATAAATGACATTTCAAGCAGCTGTTGCCAAGACGAGATCTCCCTGATTCTGTCTGTGGACCGTGTGTTTGTGGATGATAGCAGAAAGTCAGGAGAAGTCCGGCCGTAACTTTTCTGATTAACCAATTGTATGAAAAGTTTTATGAAACTTTCTGCCTGGAAACAGCTGTAAGTTTAGCCTGCTGATTGGATCATACTATTAACCTGGGGTGTTAGTTTACCATTGCTAATCCAGATGCCACCCCACCCCCCCAAATGGAGTTAACCTGGTCTCTAAAAGCTGAACAAGGTTGAACCTAGTAAAGACTTGGATGAGAGGCCACAAGGAAATCCCAGGGCCATCACATAGCATGGGAAAAGTTTTTTTTAAAAAAAAAATGGTTTCCACATTGTTGCCAAAAAAAAAACCAAGTGGTAATCCCCAGGAACTGCGTTCCATTCAAAAGAGATTTAAAGCTTGGATGGGAGACCACAGGGAAATCCCAGGGCTATAAACTAGATTGGATAATCCAAAAACCATCCCAGAATATAGAAATGCTAAACCGTTATGGTACAATTAGGGTGGGGGGGGGAAATCCAACTACCTTATGGATTTGTCCATGAAAGATTTGAATTCTAAGCTCTCTCTTCTTACTTCAGCTAACTCTTATATCTTGATTTAGTAGTCCTGACCCCTTTCATTGAACAAAAGAGTCCGACAATCTGCAAATCCACTTACAGGGGTCTTTCTTCCTGGGCCCCCCCACCTCTCTTTTTCCTGGGCTCACAATAATCTTGTCAATTCTGGAAATGCTCTGAGATTTTAACAAGCCGAAGGCACAGAATCTCCTAGGGCTGGAAGGGACCTCCGAGATCTTCTAGTCCAACCCCCTGCTCAAAGTAGGAGACCTTATACCCTCCCAGTCAAATGGGTTGTCCAATCCATTCTTGAGAACCTCCAGAGGTGGAGCATCCAGTAAACCGTTTCCCTGATTCTCACTGTCAGAAGTTTCCTCCTTAGTTCCAGGTTGGGTGTCCCCCCAATTGCTTCTTGTCCTCCCCTCTGGGTCTTTGGAGAACAAGTCGATCCCCTCTTCTCTGGGACAGCTTCTCAAGTACTGGAAGATAGTTTTCATGTCACACCCCCCCCCCCTAATTCTTCTCTTCCATAGGCTAGACAAGGGGTAGTCAACCTTTTTATACCTACCGCCCACTTTTGTATCTCTGTTAGTAGTAAAATTTTCTAACTGCCCACCGATTCCACAGTAATGCGCCATGTATCGTCATCTGCGCATGCCTCTCGCGCATCGTGGATTGGGTTGTGGGGGGGGCGGGTACCGGGGGGCGGGTACTCTGTTATTCTATTCTATATAAGGTCTAACTGGGGGCTGGACTAGAAGAGAGACCCCTGCCAGCCCTATGAGATCCTGCGCCTTCTGCTTGTCCCTTCCAACTCTGTTATTCTCAGCCAAGCACCTTCTTCAGTTCCAAGAAAGCCAGTTGCAGAACTTAAGAAGAAGCTTCCTGGATGAGAAGCCAAATAGTTTTCAAAGAAAACAACAACAACAAGGAAATCTAAGTTCCCTTTTTTTTTGGAAAAACACCTTTGGGATTAAATGATACAACTTAGGTCTTCTATGGGTAGGAAGGCGTGAATGGCTGGACAGCCATTTGTCTGGAATCGTACAGCATCCCCTGTTTGAGCAGTGGGTTGGACTAGAAGACCTCTGAGGTCCCTTTCAAATCTATTATTGCTCTATCGCCTTTGCATGGAAGGCGGGAGTTCTCATTCAAGCCACAGGTGACAGAGCTACCACCCTGCTGGAAATTATATATTTGGTAACCTACAGACAAGGAAAGGACAATGAGAAGGAAGAGAAGGCTATGGAATTCTTCCTTAAGGGAGAAGGCTGGAAGGGTAAAAGCAAACAGCTTGGATGCTTTGGCTTACCTGTCGGACTTCTGCATCAGGCAGGGACCTTTTTCCTCCTCGAGGGCAGTTCTGGATGTAGCAGGCTGAAGACAAGGTGAGAAGACCGAAGAGAAACACCGAAAGGATCCCGGCAGGCATCTTAAGAAGGTTGGGTAACCAGTTGTCTGAAGTGGTGTAGGGTTTCCTGCCTTAAGCAGGGGGTTGGACTAGAAGACCTCCAAGGTCCCTTCCAACTCTGTTATTCTATTCTATAAAAGGTCTAACTGGGGGCTGGACTAGAAGAGAGACCCCTGCCAGCCCTGCGAGATCCTGCGCCTTCTGCTTGTCCCTTCCAACTCTGTTATTCTCAGCCAAGCACCTTCTTCAGCTCCAAGAAAGCCAGTTGCAGAACTTAAGAAGAAGCTTCCTGGATGAGAAGCCAAATAGTTTTCAAAGAAAACAACAACAACAAGGAAATCTAAGTTCCCTTTTTTTTTGGAAAAACACCTTTGGGATTAAATGATACAATTTAGGTCTTCTATGGATAGGAAGGCGTGAATGGCTGGACAGCCATTTGTCTGGAATCGTACAGCATCCCCTGTTTGAGCAGTGGGTTGGACTAGAAGACCTCTGAGGTCCCTTTCAAATCTATTATTGCTCTATCACCTCTGCATGGAGGGCGGGAGTTCTCATTCAAGCCACAGGTGACAGAGCTACCACCCTGCTGGAAATTATATATTTGGTAACCTACAGACAAGGAAAGGACAATGAGAAGGAAGAGAAGGCTATGGAATTCTTCCTTAAGGGAGAAGGCTGGAAGGGTAAAAGCAAACAGCTTGGATGCTTTGGCTTACCTGTCGGACTTCTGCATCAGGCAGGGACCTCTTTCCTCCTCGAGGGCAGTTCTGGATGTAGCAGGCTGAAGACAAGGTGAGAAGACCGAAGAGAAACACCGAAAGGATCCCGGCAGGCATCTTAAGAAGGTTGGCAAAGGGGCGCACCGGCTGTCTTGCCTTCTGGCTGCTTGTATCTGCTTACGGGCTGCATCCCTCGCGTATTTATATTGTTTGCATCAACTGTTTGGAGCCCTGTGACGCTGTGCCCCCAATATTGTTACAGGTG